>NW_026534333.1:1097769-1131194 GCF_026225885.1 Hylaeus anthracinus | reverse complement strand
CGTAAACAGAACTGCGAACCAAGTGGACGGTTACGGTTCTCGAACAATTTGAACATTTCTCCGAATTCTGCTCTTCTCGCGGTAAGTTTCTGTCTGTCCAACGCGCGGGTCGTATTTTTCTCCAAATCCGCCCACGCCTTCTCGAACCTCGTAACGAATAGACGTCCCAAGACCGATTTCTGGGTATTTTTCCCGGGTTACCGCGCGTAGTTTCCTGCGCTACGTCTTCACCGTCCATAGAAATTCACCGCGACAAAGCACAGGAATTCTTTTAAAGGGCATGACCGAAAGCAGGTCGGATCAGAATTCTATCCTCTTCGTTGAATGGAAAACGCTTGAAAGAAGGAGAGGGGGGGGGGGGGGGGCAGGAAGTGCGTACACCCACGAGGATCCGCTCCCGCGCCGCAAGAAACGCGTACGAATTATTCTTTTTATTTCTGTTCCGAGTTCAATCATGAGATCGCGTGAGATTCTCGTCCAACGAATCAATTAATTCCTGTACGGCGAGCAACTTTAATATTCGAACACTCTGTACATCATCTCGCTTGAAACAATTATAAAACTGTAAATTACAAAATTTCGATCATTCTTACCGTGCATCTTTAGGCCGATCATTTTGTTATCGTTTTAGTAGGGAAAAAATGTAAAATTCTAAACGAAGGTACGTTTTATCTTCGAAACGGTACAACACGTTTATTATCGTTGATATTTTATGCGTTTATGCACATTCTCATAGGTGTTCCCACATCTCAATTTTCCACAAATACATAAACATCCGCAGTCTACCAATAAGAAATGAATTCAATTGCTGTAACCATTTCTAAGGCCACGAGTGGCCTTAGAAAAATAATATGGCTGACATTGTTCTCAACCCTTACCCATCGCTCTAGTTAACCATAGAGTACCAGGTTGTCCGTGTTCCCCATCCTATGTATACAGATCGTGTTTTCTTTAAAAGTAGTATAATCGAGACAACCTTGTTAGATCGTATGCAAATTACTTGTCGCATAGAAACTTGAATTTAAAGTTACAGGTTTCATTTTACAGCGCAAATACATTTGGGTACTTGTACATCGAACTCCGGACGTGTTTTCAACATTTATTGCCTTGCCGTCATTTAGTTAGTTGACGTTCCTATCGGCAGGGCGTATTCAAATCTGGAATCGTTCTACATGGAAATTGGTACACTTGACATACCGATATTTGCAAATGTTTCTTCGCTCGGTAGCTGTTTAATATATTACACCTCCATTTTGCTCGTTTTCTTGATAAAGAATTTATTACTCGAATTCGTACTTTTTACCGCTTGAATACGTACAGGGCTTTGCAAGCGTTAGTTGCTCGGCACGTGAAATTATTATTAGGTTGGTGCATATGAAATGTTTATATTTACACGAACGAAACTTCTTCGAAGAAAAGGTAGCGCGAAACATTAAACATCGTGAAACCGACAATTTTCAAAATTATTTAAAAATCCTATGGGATGGAAGACCCTGTATTATATTATATTAGATAACTATGGTTTCTCAAGTAACGTTCGAAGATACTGGTACGAGTCGAGCGCAAGAATTCGCACGTAGTATCCGTTGCGAAGAATTCGGATTCAAATACACCTCCGTCTACCAGTTCGAACATCCACCAACCGAATGATGGCGAGGCAATAAAAGCTGGAAAGTCTCAAATAGCCGTCAAGCCTTCAAGGAAGCATTTGGAATATCAGAACGGTCGTAAATTCCTCTGCTTGTTTCTTTCCCCCGCCGTTTGAATCGGTACCAGTCGAACGCGTTCATAGCGAAACGACGTCTTCGAAGGCGGAAAACATCTGCCTTCGCCGTGTGCCCTACGATCCTGGCCGAAAGAGAATCATTTATGGGGTCCTGAAGCTTCTTTGTGACTGCGACTTACGCTGTGATGCTCGAAAGGACCGCGGAGGATTCCTTTTGTGCAACATGTGGCCGGCACGTGTTTCCCCGTAGAAAGGCACGACGCACGATTTATATAGGATCTATACAGAGAGAAGGACCTAACCCAACGATCTTCGACCAGCTGTCCGGGATTTCTTCCTTCGCCTAACAGGTCAATAGGATTCTTTTCATCCTAGAATCGCCACTAGGTATCCGCGAGTTATCGCAACGGGTGTACGGGACGTCTGCGCCAGAAACTCTGCCAATTGTTCGACCCAAACGCTACGTTTTATTTGGATTTCACGATGCGTTTCAACCCTTGACGGTCACGCGTCGAGATCGACTGAAAACGTCGCTCGTCATTCACAGGGTTAGACATTACGTGTTCTTGCGTATAAAGTCAATTTTATCCATTGGTTAAATCTTTTTTCATCTAGTTCACAACGTAAACAGGCTCCAGTGGGCAGAACTTGAACCGAAAGATATCGTTCAATATCGGAAACCTGATCAAGGTTGAAACCGGATGGCCAGTATGGAAAGAAAATGAAAGCTATTTGTGTTAAGAATTTTCCATTGGTATATTACAGAATTCAGTACTCAAATTTATCACCCAAGTCTCAAACTTATTTGAAGATTATGATGTTATAAATTATATTTAATGTTTGAGATGATAACTGTCGAGTGTCTCGGGTATGTTGGAATACGTAGATTCGCGTCGATAGGTACTTTATCCTGCAAAACTTGATATTAGGTTGTCCAGAAAGTTCGTGCCAATTTTTAAGAAAAATCCAAAGGGATATTTGAATTTCGATACATATTTATTGAATTATATAAATACCATTTTGTTCCGCGATCTTTCCACCTTTTAAGGGATCCACCCATGTCAATTGTTTTCAACCATTCCAATATAAACAGACGCGCACCACCTATCAAAAATCGCCACGGACTTTCCAGACAACCCAACATCTTTTTATTATTAACCCTTGGCACTCCGACTTTTAATTGCGAATACCAACTGACGACTCCGACTTATTCTCGTTATACTTCTACTTTTTGATCCGGAGAATAAGACTACCCCCTTATGATATTATAATTACAAATCGTAAAGCGGTTAAAGCTGTGTCGTGCATCTACGTTAGAAAGCTAATTCGTTTCGACGCTAACAGCCGGCCTACGCGTGCATCTAATCGCACACCCTGCGATCAAGGAACGGGAAGATTCTCGAGAACGAACACGTGGTTGCGACCATCTGTTGGCATCCTGCTCCGTTCGAACCGACCTAAACCCGGCCCTATTTTAGAACGGAAAAGGTTCCTTTCTTCTGTTCCGAACACCGACACCGTTCGAGCATCGATTCTTCTCCGACCTATCCTTTTATCAAACAACTTCCGATAACGATGGAACGATGCATACACATAATCCATGTCAAGAATTTAATTTAAGGATTAACAAATTGTTTGTTTATCTCTTTAGTTTACAAGGGTAAACGATCTCTTTTGAATCGATTAATGTACCTATCGGTCCAATCTTGCTTGTTACAATTCAACAGTCTTCCGAAACACCCTGTATGTAATGGCCAACGAATGTGCCAAGTAGCCGTCATCGACGTTGTTTACCCGTATCTCCTGCATTTGTAACACAAAAGCCAGCTTACACAAGCGTCCGTAAAAAGCTTCTGTAAACAGGTTGGAAACGGTTCGTCGCGTTTCTCACGGGATTCCACGCCGGCGAAGTGTCCCATTCCGGCGCACGTTTACACAAAACTCTCCGTAGAGCGATCGCGAACGGCGCTACCACGGAGGCGTAAATTTTTCCCATCGCGCTAACAGACTTAAATATTTAGTTTGAAACGAACGGGAACACCGATCGCGCAGCATCCCGAGCATCGAGAAGCATCTGAAAGATGAGGGGCCAGCCCATGTGTTCTCTTTTTTCTCTCATTTTCTTCCATTTTTTACTTGGGTGACAGTTTATTTTTACCGACGAACGAGGTACTCGAACGACTCGACGCCGCGGGATATATCGTATTCGATATTTCTCGATGCCTGAAATAACGCTTCGAAGATGAAGGGGGAGGCGGGAGAGG
Source organism: Hylaeus anthracinus (assembly GCF_026225885.1). Classification (NCBI taxonomy): domain Eukaryota; kingdom Metazoa; phylum Arthropoda; class Insecta; order Hymenoptera; family Colletidae; genus Hylaeus; species Hylaeus anthracinus. The sequence continues at coordinate 1,127,204 of NW_026534333.1, read as the reverse complement.
ACGAGTCTGACGAACGGCTGATGCTGTTAAAAGCAAGGAATCGCGATGCGTGGCCGCTTTTGTGCGGACGGTAAAAGGTGCTCTCCCGAGAGCAGGTAAAGCATTCCTACCCGAAACGGTTCTACCTGACCCACCTGGCTTTCACGCTGAATTTTCGGCTCGAGAACAGTTCCTCTCCGCGCGCGCGCGCTTCGGTCCCTTTGAGGCTAGCTTCCAAAGCACCATTTGGCTGCATCACGCGTTTACGAGAGATCGTTCTGCTCGATACAGTACGATACACGCTGCCTATCGAAAGTATACGAACACGATTTCGGTGGTTTCGGTATCTTAAGGTTGTTGCTTCATGGATTTATTTAACGTAGGATTTCAGCAAAACTTCACGCGATTGTTATTTGATTAAATATGAAGCATATCAGCCTGTTACGATTCAAATTGACCACTCCAGTTTTATGAGAAACGATATAAAAATTCTCTAATCACGACACAGATTCTTGTGAAACATGCAGATTTTCAGCATGAATTTTTTCCATTTAAACCAAACTACGATTTAGGAGGCGAGGAGCTGCACTAAGCTAACGTTTTAATCCTCGTTCATTTAGCCAAAATTTTAGCCAAGGTTCCCGAATTCGATGTAATTTCAAGTTGTAATAGCAAGTTGTTATAGACACAAGTTATTATCACCCGTTCGAGCAGATCGTCATTTTTTTGTTGAACTTTTCCGGCGTTTACATGTCTTTGTCGAGTTCTAGACGTGTTTGTTCGGCGAAAGAGAAAGCGAAACGTGTCGTCGACTTGTTCATCGAAAAAGGGAAGAAAGTGTCGCTCTTCCATGTAAGATGCAGCCTTGAATTCGGTCTCAACGCGCTGGTTAAAAAAATTAATTGAACGACATGGAAAGTCTGGAACGGCAGACAAACACGAAACAAAAAAGGAAACTGAAACTGTAATTCCTTTTTGTTTTTATAAATGTTCGTTACTGTTTAGCGACCATACCCCGGAGGATTTTGCACTCGCCAAACTGATTCGCACGGAAACGTCTACAGGACTAAAATTTTGTCTCTCGGGACAATTAGAAACTATAAGACCTAATATTCGTCGTATTACTTGTTTACGTGTTTTCATCGAAATTTACGAATTCTATCCAGACGTGTTTTCGTCAACACTCGAACGTGAATATTATTCGTTGAAGTTCTTTAGCGAAAAGCTCCGTCGCCGAATCAGAAGGTACTCGCGGTTCACGCGAAATTTTGTACGCCATCCCTAAAACCGTATTTGGCCGACAAGTTATCTTCTAAGAAATATCGAAGGAATGACCACCTGCCCACGTTGCTTTTCCATTCAAAGCGGTTCTCAAAACCTCGGCTTAAGGATCTAATATCGAGGGGTTTTCGAGAAAGCTCAGGATATTGCGCGTCGACTACGAATTTCTCTCTTTCGGATCTCCTCTAATATTTTTCACCTCGATTAAGATGACGTTTCAAGCGTCAAGCTTGACACCTCATCGACGGATAATACCAAGAAATTATAATAAATAAATGAATACTATTTATACTAATCTATAATTACAAAGCATTAAACACTGTTATATTTAAAATTGATGTTGAGCAATAAGACTGCTGTAAAAAAAAAAAAATAGAAATGACTCGAATTACGACCACACGTTACTAACAAAGGTGTGCTTGTCACTGTGTCTCGAAAAATTGAGTCGTACTAATTATTGAAACTACTACTGGTTAGATCTCGAAAGAGAACGCGATTCTGTGTTACGGGCGGTTTCCTAGGGCAGGAAACGATGACTGCTCCTTCGCTGGACACATCCGGCCCGCCACGCGCACCGCGTGTGTCTTGCTCGACGTCACAACACACCTGCTTCCTCACAGCTGTTTCCTCGGTCCGTGGTGGCAAACTCCCCTTGACAAATAGCTTTATACCACCGCGTCGTTATCCCCTGGACTAATGTTATTCCGTCGCGACAGCCGAGATTCCTGCTACCTTTCCGCTCAATTCCCTGAACGATGGAAACAGAGCCACTGGCAGCAGCCAGAATATATTTGTTCGTTTGTAGATTTTATCATTCGTATCGCAGATCAGAAGTCGACTCGATTTTACCAGATATCTCGAACAGAATTTTATTTGTCTCGAATGTCTGTTATTGGGTTGTCCGGAACGTTCATGCCTATTTTTAAGAAAAATTCAAAGACATATCTGAATTTCGATGCATAATTCATTGAATTATACATGTACCATTTTGTTCCACAACCTTCCCAACTGTGTCAACGAATGTACGTATGTTACTTGTTTTCAGCCATTCAGATATATTCGAACCTGTACCGCCAACTAAAAATCGCCATGTACTTTCCAGACAGCCTCCAATATACAGGGTGTAGCAGGACGGGTGGTACAACCCAACAGTGGGTGATACTACATGTAAACACAAGTCGAAAAAAAGGAATAACATTTTTTCGTTTGACGCTTCGTTTTCGAGAAAATCGAGTTTGAAAATTCTATGCAGTACGCGTGGCACTGGACTGTCTCCCCGAGCCATTGTTCGCTACAAGTTCATGACTCACTAATAAGGCGAGCAATGATATGTACGCGTCAACAAGGACAGCACTTTGAACAGTTTGTTCGATAATGTTATGTAATTATCGTTAGTAATGGCAATAAATCTAATAAACATTAACATTTCTTATTTATAATACATATCTAAGCTTACAGGCGGTCCAGCGCCACGCGTACTGCATAGAATTTTCAAACCTCGATTTTCGCGAAAACGAAGCGTCAAACGAAAAAATGTTATTCCTTTTTTTCGACTTATATTTACATTTAGCATCACCCGCTGATTGGGTTATACCACCCGTTCTGCTACGCCCTGTATATCAAGATCGTTCCTCGTTTCTCCTCGACTTCGTATCACCGATTGCACCGAATTGAACCAACAAAGGGCGACTAAATTTCTTATACCAAACGGATAGATCATGGTTCCCGAACAAACCTTTAAACACCCGAAAAATAGTTTCTCGATAAAGGTCAATAAATAATCGTCGATGTTGCGTCTCGACCTCTACTGGAGTGTAATGGAAAAATCTTGTAGCACACCGACGAAGAGACGATAAATTCTTTCTGAATAGTTGGACTTTCGCGGCTCGTGATTCGCCCATAATCTTTCACCCCCTTCTGGCGTCGGTTCGGTTTACGATTTATCGGCTCAGCTCTTTCACTTTTTTTTTCCTTTTTTTATTTATATTCCGGGGAAGAGACCGAAGTGTCGCAGTGGGAGCGAGCCACCCCTCGCCGAGGCCCAAGGATACGTGTTTCACGAACGCCTCTGTTGGCTGACCCGGTCGCAACAGATGCAAGGATACTAGCTGCATTTTCCCTTCCTTTTCCCTTTCTCTATGCAACACACGTTGGTCTCTCTTCGCTCCGTGGCGTCGTTTTTTTCCACCGGGGGGTCCGCCGGGCTCCCCAGAGACGCTCCTGGAAGGGATGACGAACTCGGCCGGTTAACTAGAGTATTGTTCGATTATTATTTCGGTACATATCGCGCACTTGTTGTCTCTTTGTGCGGTCATATGGTGGTCCTAGGGTGGTTAGATCTGGCGATGACGGATCTGTCGCCGAAGATACCATAACGATATCCCGACTCGAGTTTGTTTAACATTTTGCTTACTCGGGGGTAAGTTATACATTTCGAATTCGATGTTACTACTTTGGCGAATCGAGAAGCCTGTAGTTTCTGTTGGGACGTGGAGACCGTCTGAACTGGACAATATACTTTTATATACCTTACGTTGAAATATCTGAACGAAATTTCATTTGAACTGGACATGAGTGGTACGAGTCGTAGACAAATCATGTGTTATTTCTCTCTATGTCCTTAAAATACAACTCTGTTTTTTTTTTTTTGGAAGATTACCCTGTCTTCGTATTATCGCATGAATTTATCGACGTATTCGATAATTATTCGGTGTTCTATTTAAAAAATTGTAACAATTCCGAAATAGGCTTCCGATTAATTTCCTTGGTACTCTAAGCGTTAAAGTAAATCTGGACAAAGGGGCGAGACGCAACTTACGTTTAGTTTCTAAACCAAACCTTAACGTGGACGACTTTCACCGGGGAGAACGTAACACTTTTTCAAACGGTAATGGATGGATAATGACAATTCAGGGTGCATCCACCGCCAACCATTGGGGGAGGGCGCCTACTTTTTTTCTGATCAGGGGGATATCGATGAAATTGTACGGGCAAAGGGGAGGTACTCGATCCGTTATAGGGGCGTTGTTCTGTTCTACGACCCCTGCTCGACGAAATAGTCAGGGGTCCACGAGTTTCGACGCAACCTGCGAGAACCTGTGACTCGCGACAGGTTGAATAATTCGCAGGTAACGCTTCAAAAAAAAAAAAAAAAAAAATATATCGTGATACCTTGGCGAGCAAAATGATGAAAACAGTGTATGCAGCACAAAAGTGAATACGTTACACTTGAATATCATAGCTAGACTGCGGATCTTTATGCAAAATAAAATCTTCGCAGACATACCTAGAACAATTGAACCAAAGTAGAAATCTATTTTACTCTGCAAATATTACGAACTTCGCTTTATAATACGAACTTCGCTTTATAATACGAACTTCGCTTTACTTTACATTCTTGGTTGTTGTGTGGATTTTCTAGTTTCTTACAGATTCAAATTTCTTATAAATGCATAGAACTTGGCGATCCAATTATAACGTTCAAAATGAATTCAACCGAAAGGAATATACGTGAATTCTTGAAAAATCGAAAGGTACGTAACCTCTTAAACCGGACTTGTTTCGAGCTGTTCCGGTTGACTGTGACGCCCGGCGGACGTTAATTTCGAGCGAGCAAGTGGCGAGCAGAAGCAAGACAAGGAGGATACGAAGGAACGAACGGTGGCGAACAGGAGACGATAGAAGAAAGGGAGGACAATGATCCTTGGAAACGCAGAGGAACATCTGCTCGGCTTCGGATCACGGCATGTCCTCCTTCAATGAACCGATTGCGTCGTGAAACTTGTCCCACCTCATAGGTGGCGTGCATAGGTATTCATTATCTTCGTCTTCGGCTGTGCTCGTTCGCGGTCCCCTCCTCCCTCTTCCCTCCGCCCCCTCCGCATCGCGAGCTATCTTTTTTGGTCCACGAAACATCTGCGGCAGCTGCGAGGCGGTGGCCTGCCGCAGGACTCGAGGAACGAGGCAGGTGCTCACCTTCGAAGAAGCTTCTCTCTCCCCCAGCCCCTGCCAATTACGCGTGCCTCTCTCTGCCATCTCTCCCACTCTCCTCTCGCATTTCACCGTTCCTCAGCCTCTTCACCCTCGTGTTCCGTGTCCACCCGTCTAATACGGATGTCCAATTCTCGCAGAAAGATCGACTTTCGAATCGTACATCGACTCGAAAAATCCTCTCCAGTTGTGTTCGTTATACCTTACGATACTTTTCGATTTGGTATCTTTGGGTTAGATTTATGTATTTATGTTTAGAATTGCAAGGGATAACAGTGTCGTGATAATAAATAAATTGCGGATAGTTCGTGCGTTTGCGGCGAATGGGAATAAGGGAAAATTTACGAGAATGTTGCGAATGTTGTTGAATGCACGAATGCGAGAATATGTAAAAGATCGAGAATAATGTACACGTTCGTACCGTTTAAAAGATGAGACATACTTTCATTTAGGTTTCGATTCTGTGTTCCGTATCTATGAAAATGTTAAATAAATGCAAGTGAATGCAAAGTGTGTTTCGTTCAAACAGAGGATCCTTCATGATGCTAGATTCTTCTAATCTTTCAAACACTCGGAATTATTCGCATCGAACCTCGAGTTCTCAGGACAATTGAGGTTTGAACCGTACTTTCACTGCGAGTCACCTCTTGTCCGTTTATGCGGCCGTATTCATGCTTTCGCGTCTTCCGTGATAAAGATGTTACGTAAACGATACTCTCCAAAAAAAAAAAAATATTATACAGTAAATCAGTCATCATTTTTATTCTATTATCTATCAGTTACAGGAGATATATACTTTCTCCCGAGCGTACTCGCGAGGCAAAATTTTACGATAGCCGTATACCAAGCTATTTTTCTTGGATATTGCGTTATTTCCAGGTTGGCGAGTAGGTTATGGCCCTAGTCGGGCGTAAAGCTGCCTGAACTTTCGAACCGTTCGAAGTTATCGGCCGATGGTGTCGCTTATTTTTCCCTGAAATCGTACTTCATAAATCGCGCGCGTATGCCTGCTGGCAACGACGTTGCGCGCCCTTATTATACTTTCATCGGTATTCGCGTCTTTATTATTAGTCCATAAAGCTCCGACGGTCTATAATTCGCGGTGAACCGAGTTCTCGGGCCTCGATCGTCGTGTACGATACCAGAAAGAGAGAGAAAGAGAGAGATGATGAAGAAGCTCTCTCGAGGATTGCCCGTGGCTGCGTGCAACTCTTGTGCACGTGCCTCGATTTCGCCCGTGGTCAGTGGATCGCGGTAGTGGCGAGAGAAAAATGAAACAAGAAGAAGTATCGCTAGCTTAAGGAGAGGAACCACATTAAGAGTTCAAGTATTCGATGTCCTACAGTAGATTCTTGGGATATTTTCTTTTATAGAGAAGAATTTCTGTAATGCTTTAAAGTAAATTTGGTCATTTTTCTAATTCATTTCACACAGAAATCTGTGAGATATGGACCATAGACTATCTATACTAATATTACAAAGAGATCAAATTTGTAGGGAGTAATGGAACTACTGTGCTGATTGTAAGCATTTTTTTTTTTTTAGTAATACAAAGCTACACTAGCCCTTAGTGATATAAGCTATACTTTATTTTGATAAAAATAAATTGAAAATTATAAGGTGATCTTTAAAAATCCTTATTAATTATAATATATTAATCTTTACAATCTTTATATATATATAGTATATAGTATAGTATAGTATAGTATAGTATATATATATATATATATATATATATATATATATATATATATAATATATATAGTGTTTATCTTCATGAAATTTTCCAGAGGATCAAATGATTCCTTTTGGTAAAGATTAATATATTATAATTAATGAGGATTTTATGAGGATAGTATATATATATATACTATATGTATAATGCAGGCACGAACGCGACGTAGAGTAAGAATAGTATTCCATATAGGTGAAACCACGGTGCAACTAGTTCTTTATAAATGAAACTATTCATTTCAGATACTGGAGAATTAAATCCTTCACGAAAACCGTACGAGTGCTTTGGATAACCAGCAAAGGAGCTAAAGGACTCGAGCACGCGGCCTTCTTGGATTCCATTATCTGGCAGCTGCCTCCTCGGGGTTGCGTATCTCGTTTCTTTTTCTCTATAGAACGTCTTCCATGTACCGAAGAACCGTCTCCTTTATAAATACGTGTCGTGTTTTTTTTTTTTTTTTTCGTTTAAAGTAATATTTAACCCCAGACGCTCTAGAGGACTGCAACGTTTTATTCCCAATACCGAGAGAGTGCGAAGAGTTCTTTCGACTCCTTTCGTCGTTTTGAAAACAACAGATGATAATACAAACCGACGCTAATTAACAATAATTGAACAGAAAAGAAACTACTCCTCGGTGAAAATCCTTGTCACCCCTATGCGGATGACGTGACGGTCAACGTGTTAAAAATCGGTGATGCGTACATGAGCAACAGATTTATACACGAAACTAATTCCTTTGTGCCTCCCAACGTCTTGTTCCCATCGCTAAATATTTTTATGTTAACGTTTCTACCGACCTATGTTTCAATTAACCTCGGTTTCCTCCACTATCCAACAGGATCGTTTAAATTCTTCGGCGTGTATCGAACCTAATTACTTTGTAACGAGTTTTAAGGAAAATTACTCACCCATAGAGCATCGCGGCGCCAGCTATGCCGCCTCCGCATTGTGCAGCGATGTACAGAGCAGCCCGAAGCAGAGAAATCCGTCGACACAAAGCGAAGGACATCGAGACAGCTGGATTCACGTGGCCACCTGCGAGCCAACCATTCCATCATTTTATTACGAGTTTACCAACTCCGTACCCGATGGACAAAACCAACCATTTCCCCGATTCGTACGCAAGTAATAAATTACTGTACCGATACTTGTTGATACTTTCAATTTAGCGATACTCTATCGGCGTCGTTCGATGGTCGAAGGAATTATTTTATCCACCTTGAACGTTCTATTCTTTTATTTTCGCGGTATACGATTAATTTTCTCTAAATCAATTTTATAGCGTGTTTAATTAGTTAACAGTACTTGTCACGCGTTGAGAGCTAGTTTGTTTCGAAATTTTATTGAAATAATTAATGGGTAGCTTTTTAAACGCTGGAAACCGAGGCCTTATAAAAGCACAGAATCAATTTCTGATAAATATGCAATATTCGACGAGATTCGTACGACATTTCTTTCTTTAAGAGAATTATACTCTTTTTCTGTACAGAGAACGTGTAATGTAAAATGGTTATTGAATATGAAAATATTATAGAATATCAGAGAAAATGAAAACGAAAAAGGTAAATAATTGTAAGCAAATGGACTTTCGTCTCAAGTTTTAGAATCACCCTATACAGGAATACAGACGCGGTCTCCGCTCGTTAATTAGCCTTGCTCGTCGAGAGGGAAGAATAAATGCGATCGTGTTTCGCTTAGACTGCAACAAAACGCTAACAGCCTACGCGTGTCAGTGTCGCGGTAGAAAAACAAAAATTTTATTGTAACAACGCACAAAAATTCAATATATCGATTTATGTCCATTGTTCGTTCCCATAAAATTCCCAAATTCAAATTTATATTCAATTCTTTCATTTTATTTATCTTCTTTATTAAGTATGCGATATTTCATACGTGTAAGTTGAATATACGTGTAAGTTTAATTAAAGAAAATTGAATGTGCAAAAGGCTGAAGTAAAGTTCAAGTATCTACCGTTTCTAAACTTAACCTCAACACGTGTAAGGAATAAAAAATCCTGTTCATCTCTAGTACGAGTATAACGTGAATCAAGTACATACAATATAAGCGCACACGTTCCAATAAACCCGTAGCGCTATATTTCCATCGGTCGTCATAATCGGTTAACGAGCCAATCGTGAAAGACCATGAGGGCAAGCTGTAAACGATGCGACAGAGATCTCTGCTAAACTTCCTATCCGAAGTCTTTCAAATCATCGACAATTTATGTATTCCACGCGGCCACTTTTCGCTTTTTAAATACAATAAAGCCACGGAATCTAATAGCAATCATAAGCATGATTGAATATTCTATATAGAATTATTGACCTAAGAGTTTGTAAGTGTCAACTATTTTCGACATAGCACTTCCTGACTACCCGTCAAAGAACAATACGATGTTCCTTGCAAAAACAGTTATCTAACCTCAAAATTGGTATTTCTAACGATCCCAAAACAAAGTTTAGCCAAATTTTCTATAACGAGTCTTTCACGATTCAGTTGTTATACGTTGGGCTTCGTTTGTTATCTATCGTTCAAAATAATGGTGTAAAGTAGAGGATTCTTACCACTGATGTGGCCGAAGATCATCGAGATCGCAGCGATCGCGAATCCTGACGCCACGGCGGTGGCCAAGACGCAGAGTCCGCTTCCTGAGACCACGGAGGACGCAGCCGCGCCAGACACCACGAGGCTGAAGAGGAAAGTGGCGAAACACTCGACGGCCACTGCTCTCCACAGTTCTAAGCTCCGTGCCTCGATGGACATAGGCGCCTTTCTCTCCGTTAATTCCGCGTGGTTTTCTTTCAGCGCGGAGATCCTCGTCAGAAGTGTCACTATATGAGCGTCCAGCTCGCGCGACAGCGACTCCGTGGTCATTCTTCGGCGCTTATGTTTGCACGGAATTCGAAAGAAAACTTTTACTTGATCTGTCTGTACGAGTTTCTGTCAGTTGTTGTTTAAAGCATGCTTTTATTTATCACTGCTCGACTGCACCTCCAAACCGTAAAACATCAGTTTCTTGGTCACTGAATGTTTTCAATGTTATTCCGCACTCTTTTCGCGGACACTCGAGAGTTCGAATAGCTCGCGATGAAATTGACGCGAGTAAAGGTATGCACAAAGTGGTGCTACCGAGTAGGGGAGGACACTGACGTCCGGATGTTGCCGGAATGGCAACGCGCTCTCGAGTGACAAGCGATCCCCGTGCGGAACAAGTGGGCCCTGGCTAGGACTCGCCGGCTGCCCCCACCACCGCTCCATCCCCACTCTGCAACCTCTGTCGGTGGGCGACGCATCTGTACCTAACACGAGCACACACGAGCGCACACGAGCACAGACGACCGCTGGTCGTCGTTCGGGGATGTACTTTCTTCCCTGCCCCCGCAAGGGCAAACAAAGAAATGGCCAAAGGAGGACTTTCTGTCAGTGGTAAAATCGACATGTCGAGATTGTTTGAAATATATTTGAAGAATATTCCAACTCTCTGATAGACATGGGCATATTTAAAATAATTACATGTATGTCTGATATACGATTTCAAAGAATATCATCTCATCTTACGGTTATTTCATTTTTTACACTTTACCGGTAGTTGTAGGTTGTAGGACGTATAATGAAATTGACGATCCATAAGTATTAACAATTATTTTTTTTGTGTAAAATGGAAAATAATGAAGTAGTTTAATTATTTGTGATTCCAATTACTTTAAAATTGATCTAACAGACGGACTATTATCAGAATATATTTCAAAATCCATGTGTTTGTGATTTTCCTATAACTGTTACTATTTTTGTCCAAGTCAGACGAAATTTGTTATAGTTGCTCGTTATGTTTCAATGGAAGGTACGTGCTACTTAATCTGACGGTATCCTAGATAAAGTTATAATTATAATTTGATATAAATCGTATTTCAAACTTATAGTCAGCGCTTTTGACGATAAAACGTCCAAGTTTGTAGCGTTCTTATTAGTTCTCATTCTTGGCGTTAGATGGGACCACCAAATGTACAAATGTCGACAATGCAGATACCTATTCCTATTAAAGATCTGTTCGTATGTATTTCTTTATAGCTCCAACTGTTCTTTTTATACTATCACTTGGAGGACGGGAAAATACATTGTTTTCAAATAATGATTACTTTTAGTAGTTTGAAATAATCATTATTTCGAATAACGAACTTATTTCGGTTACCGGAAATGCAAGAGTAAAAAAAATATTCGAAATAATTATTTCAAGCAAAATGTTCCTAAGTCTGTTCAGAATTTTCTAGCGGTGTTTTAATTCTTGTAAAAGTGATAATGAAAATCATTATGAATAAAAAATAATCCAATAAAATAAATAAAATAAAAAAAAAGACTTTGATCTTTAGATGTCGTGAATATACGAATAGCGATTGAAATAATTATGTTCATACTGCGCGATGTCTGTCTTATTCCCACGAGTTCAAAGACTATTTTAATGGCCAAGTTCCCACAAAAAGGGATATACGCACGACGGGACACAGACAACGAGCGTAATAGCGTCCATTTAAATCAACTTTGCGCGAACATCAAACAAAGATGGAAGCTACCGAATAGTCGCGTTCAACAAACTCGCATTCCTCTTAACCTCTGTTGACTGTAACAGATTAGTTGATTTTCAATACAGTTACTTGATAAATTAAAAGTTCATTTTCAAATGATAACGCATGGCTTCTTCATTGTCAAGAAAGGATTGAACTTGCTGTCCAAGAGATTTTTCTTATTTTTTAAGGACCGTTCAGCTCGAGTTTACTTTTGTTCTCAGAAGTCGACCCCGGTGTGTCAAGCGTGACGATTTCAAGAGGATAGCGCAACAGGCCAACGTAATTAAACACGGTCGGCTCTTTACTAGGACTGTACGAGTTTATAAGTAAAGTCGAGCGGGGAACGGGTAATAAATCCAGCAATTGCTGTAAATTGAAGAACTCGCACGGGGGACGACCGGCGCGTAAAAAAAAACTTTTACTTTGTGCGCCAGTTGGTTAGCCTGGAGAAGTCATCGGATCACGCGATGTCAAGTGCGACGATGTTTCTCGTTACGAAGAACAAGTTACTCTTACACGTTTTAAAGCTACTCTTTAGTGTGTCGAATTAAAATTTCTATTGAAATTAAAATTTTCTATTCGAACGAAAATTTTCTATTGCAAGTAAAAATGTTCTATTATCGCATATTAAAATTTCTCACGTCAATTGAGATTTTGTATTTTGTTAAATTAATTAAGAAAGGAGAAAGTACGTTCAGCGATATCTATGAGCTTTGCCTGATAACATTGAATTATTAATTTCATAAATGAACACTATTTCCAAGCATTTATGGCGCTGGCAGCACAGGTGCCTCGGACCAAAGCGTGTTATCGTAAGTAAACAGTGATTGCTTACGGTGCACGGCAGTTCAGTAACAACTTCTACAATTTTTTACCTTTGATCCTATTTTCACCTAAGTGAGTTATAAAAACCGTATGCTTTTACTACTATATATTCGTGCATTTTCACTTGCAACACAAGCGGTTTTTTGTTATCAAACTTACATTCATAGGTTAACAGACAAAATTGTATTCAAATAATGAATAATAAATAAAAAATTCTTTGCAACATTTGTTTCATTGAATAGTTAAATTTGTATTTATACATTGTAAAGAATTGCATTCGATTATTCAAAATATGTATGCAATACGTGTCTATTGTTTATTTGTTATTCAAAATCTGTATCTAGATAAGATAATTTTGTCCATCTCTGCTATTAATTATCACTCACGTTTTATATCGTTCATTTACACGTTGCTTAAACAAGTCTTTATTTCCGAATGGTAATCAAAGTCATACACACTGCACATGTATGTATAAGTGTATAACCCACGTAAGGGCTAAAAGTATGACCTTAATCGACAGAAAGGTTATGTAGTTTTCATTTGTCTTAATCCGAAACTTTAGCTTCGTAGAAATTAGTCTGATAGTCAACGTGTTAAACTATCGTATTAAATGACAAGACATTCCAGTGATACGATAGCGATGAGCAACGGTGATCTAATCTTTCTCGAGTAAAATCATTTGAAGATAAGGGCTCCGACATCGCATAAACCGATAATTTATTATATTATAGAGAGTGAGTCACGGAAATGAGAGTTTCTTGGTACAAACATAATCGTCATAGTTTTGTTTCTCCCAAAGTCATTCTTTTCTATGTACAAGTATATTTCAACAACAAAAACATGATAAATTAAAACTCTTTGGGCCCAATACGTTAGGAGAAAGCAGGAACTTCCCACAATGCCATTTATAACATTATTCACGACTTACCCTGTATATGTATAGGGTGGTCACATGCGTCGTACTATAAAGAAAAAAATTGTACAAGAAATTACGATACACTTTGGGCTCCATAACAGCGCGCCATATCGAGGTTATGTTTTATAATAGCACTTAAGACTGTTCACCGTCTTTTATGTAGTTTTTCTTTACTACCACATATGTATTTTGCTTTCTCCATAAATTCCAGTCCTATCCTCTCACAACTACATACGACATAGCCGATAAAAAGTCACTTCGAATTTCAAAGATTTTTTATCGATTGCTCCATCGATTCAGATGGACAGAATGTTTTCATTACACCCTATACAGGATCAGCGCAATGACACATCCGTTCACGCAACGGCATACTTGGATGATAATAGGGTCTTACATACAGGGTGTTGTTTTTACACCATACGTATCTATAACACTGCTGCATTTTTCTAAAATACCAAAAATAAGGCAAATGTCCTGATTAACATTAAATTTCTTCGGAATAATATTTTTCATAAAAGAAAAGTCTTTGAAAATTTTATGTAAAAGATGAAAATTTTGCAGGGACTGATCTGGCATTCAACGTCATATAATTTAAAAAAATATCTTTTGCCTTGAAAATTTAAAATGTAACCCAGATCTATCTTTTCTCTAACGGTTTATATACCTCTAAAAAAAAAAAAATATTGAAATGCTTGTGTTTGAGGAAACACACTGTAGATCATGCTCGATCCAGCAAGTATTTATTAACGCGTGGGCGGTAGATCGCAGCGCGTATTTGCACGCGAGTTCAACATTCACGTTTAGTAGTCGCTGGACGATAGACTGGACTGGACTAAACAACGCTATTGTCGTAAACAACTTTTCAAAACAAGCTACGTTAGTGCAGTGAACCTCAGTGAACCCTATTTCGATCGCTATAAATACAACACCATCTTTAAATACAGTCACAGTTTCATCGATGAAACTGTCACACGATATCGTACCAATGTGAAAATTAGTCGTTAAAGTAAGTGATCGATAGTGAACTATGAATATTCCTAAATAAGTTTTCAAATTGGTTCATAATTGTGATTGAATTAGAATATTAAAATTGGATGAAATTTGATATTGATCGCATCCTTTGATTACGTACTTCGTCATCGAATTGCTTAATTATCAACATGCACATATCGATATCGTTCCCATCGCTAGCTACAGGGTGTCGGCCCATGCGCGTGAGTAGTGAATCGTGATCCACGTAAATTTCGTAAACCCACGTGTAGCAACTTCACGATACTCGCTTAGCGTTCCTTTCCACAATCGTACACCAACTGTTCTTTCCTACTACGTCTATCTCATTGTATCTCTGCTCAATGAACGTATACGTCTGTCCGTAAAGTTTTACTTTCGCAACGCCTTTCCCTTTTCCTGTGGTTGGTCGAGAGTTTCTTGGAAGACCAAGTTCTCCACTTTTACGCGCGCATTGGGAAGTGTCACGCGTCTCTACGCACACACGAGCAAACCAACAGCAAACCAATGAAACCAAGCCTGTCTCACTCTCTCGTTGCAGCTAAACGTTAGTCTGCACGCGGTAAGATGGCCGTGTACAGGCTGCGCTCATCGTTTGGTCGCGTCTGTTTTTCTCTGTACTTTCTTACGGTCGCAGTGCTGTGTCAGGAGCAACTATCGTCTGGTAGTCGATACTATAGTCGTGATGGTGTCTACGTGCCAACGAACGGGACGGATTATCGGACCGACACGTATATTTACAAGGACAGGAGGTACGGTTACCGTCCCAGTTACCTGGATCCTGTTTACAGAGGACACATCAAACCAACGGACGATCGGTATCACCGCCAGGTAAGTCGGACAATGCAAAAGAAAAGAGCCAGTGATCAAATCACGTCGTAAACATTGTGCTTTCTTTTGAATATTTGTCTATCTACGGTCATTCCAAGAAATATTAGGTCATTGTATGTAACGTAGCTTTCTCGTTACACACAGCGCTAAAACAGATAGGCGAAATTCTCATCTAGATGAGAGTCTCTAACATTAAATGAGTGATACATAACTTGTAATAATATTATGTTTCTCGTTGAACGATTCGTGTGTAGCGCGTGCGAAGAATTTCGAGAGACTATGATATTGTAAAAAAAGAAAGTACAGACATTAATTTTCGATTATTTTGTCTGAATCGTGAAAAGTTTCCTTCTAAATATAAGTTATATAAATAGTAAAGTCTGTAAATAAAGTCCCGCCAAAAGTATTTTGTATAAAAATTTTGTCTAGTATTGCTTCATAAGTTTTCTTGAACATTTTCTTTTTAAATTGAAAATACCATTTCCTTTATTGTGTAACATTACATAAAATTTAGAAAAAACTTCCCTATAAAAGGGTCCTTCCATTTAAGGATGTTATAAATTTTAATACCCATATCCTAGAATTACTATCCAATTCATTTTGAAAATAAAGAGTAATTAATTACTTGTAGGACACACCTGCAAGACTTCCTCTGCCTGGAATACTAGGTGGCTGGCGAGAAGATCTACAAGGAAGAGAACGGCCAGATTCAAAAAATTTACCTAGAGACGTAACAGTTGACACAAATTATGGACAAATACAAGGATTCAAGGTGTATTTATATGATGATCCGCAAGCAAGACACAGACCTTGGAGTTTGCCAGTTGAAAGAGTTACAAAACATGTTAACGTATTTCTGGGTATTCCTTATGCCATGCCACCTATTAGGGAGGGTCGTTTCAAGCCTCCCAGACCTCACAGAGGTTGGCAGTTAATGCAAGCTGTCGATTGGGGTCCAGCATGTCCTCAACCTAGTGCATATACTGGTGCCACTAAAGGAATCAGAGATGTAGACGAAGATTGTCTATATTTAAATATTTTTACACCAAATATTGATTCTGGACTTGCTCAACCATATGCTGTAATGTTTTACATTCATGGTGGAGAATTTACTCACGGAGCTAGTAACTTATTCCCTGCTCATATGTTGGCTGCATTTTACAATGTAGTAGTTGTATCTATTAATTATCGATTGGGAGCATTAGGATTTCTGAGTACAGGAGACGAGAACAGTCCTGGAAACTATGGAATTCTAGATCAAGCTATGGCACTACAATGGGTGTATGATAATATTAGGGCTTTCAATGGTAATCCAGAAGCAATAACACTTTTTGGACCTGGTGCTGGTGCAGCAAGTGCTGGACTGCTAATGGTTTCACCTAGAACCAGTGAAATGGTATCCAAAGTAATAGCTCAATCAGGTTCTGCATTGGCAGACTGGGCAGTTATAATAGACAAATACAGAGCACAGAATACATCCAGAGTATATGCTGAAATGTTGGGCTGTAGTATAGAAAGCAGTTGGAAATTGGTGCAGTGTTTGAAAGATGGTCGAAGTTTTCTAGAATTGGGTAATTCTGAATTGAAGCCACATATTGGAATGTTTCCATGGGCTCCTGTGTTAGACGTTAATTTCACTGTACCAAGCGATAATTGGTTTGAAGACTGGAGAGCATCTGATTGGCGTTTCTTTCTTGAAACACCAGAAAATAGTATTAAAAATTATAAATTCAAACAGAACTTGGCATACATGGCTGGTGTAACTACTCAAGAGGCATCATATATTATATGTACGTAATTTATAATTTCACTTGCCATATTTATATTTTAATAATCATTTTCTGTAATTTCAGATAACAATGTTACACTGGCAAGGAATCAATATGTAATAGATCCAGAATTATTCGATCAAAAAATTTGGGAACTCGTTCTTAGGTACAATTACACCCTCAATCCTCAAGGCGTTTATGAAGCTATAAAGTATATGTACACATATTGGCCTGATCCAAAAAATATTACACACATTCGCGATCAGTACATCAATGTAAGTTTTATGCATTGCAATTATAACTTTAGTTTTTATAATTGTATTTTTTATACAAATTAATGTCATGTTGTCTATCCAGCTATTATCAGATTTTCATTACGTGGCTCCTTTTGACAAAATTGCAAAGTTATTGGTAGAGAGACACGTACCTACTTATTTGTACGTGTTAAATACTACCATAGAAGCACTAAAATTGCCACAGTGGCGTAGAGTACCTCACGATACTGAACTTCTTTGGCTGACTGGCGCACCTTTCATGGATATCGGTAGGTGTGCGATACTTGACAATTCTCTTTTAAGATAACAAAATGATAACAAAATGCTATTCTTTCAGAATTTTTTCCTCAGAAATGGAAATTGAAGCGAGACATGTGGACAGACAACGATCGCAATATGAGTCACTTCTTCATGAAAGCGTTTTCCAATTTTGCAACCTATGGGTATGCTCATTAATATCTTAAATGATTTCTTTTTTTTTTCTTTTTTTTTTTTTTTTTTTAATGGAGATCATGTTATTAATTATATTATAGAAATCCAACCCCGTCGCAAATTGTGGGGTTACACTTCGATGTTGCTAGGCAAGGGCAATTACGCTATCTGAACATTAATACTACTTTCAACAGTTCAATTTTATTCAATTATCGACAAACTGAAAGTGCATTTTGGTCCGTTTACTTGCCAACTGTTATTGGTCGTTTAGTGCCTACGTATCCTCCAGTTACCGAAGTAAGCAAACTATTTTCTTTTTATATCTCTTGTGTAAGATATTTACACTCGAAAATATCTTTATTTATTCAATTCTACGTTTATTACAGTATTGGTGGGAACCGAAGCAGCCTTTGCAAATTGCGTTTTGGTCAGTTTCTACCGCGTGTCTGCTGTTGATTGTACTATCCGTTGTGTGCTGCATGCTTTGGCGCAATGCCAAGAGGTAAGAAAAGGTAAACAGAACCAAAGCTCTTACTACATTTATCTGTAGTGCATGCGGGAGATGGTTCTGGTTTTACTATCGAACTACACGAATTACATTGTAAGGGATCGTAGGTTTAATCCATTTAAAAATTCATATAAGAATTTCATGTATTAATCCAATTTCTGCTTATAATTCAAGCAGCAAAACCAGGGCTGCCAGAATATATGCAGGTAATTCGAGTACTGATCATATGGTGTCTGGCATATTATTGTGTACTTTACAGCACAGCTTCTAAATCTTGACAATGAGTTTCTCTGATAAAATAATAAAATAAGAAGCTTCGACAACCATAGTTTATTTCTTTATAGACGTTTCAATGTGAACATTTTGGTTCATATCAATATGATAGGGCACAAAAAAAAAGTTTAAATACTCTGCCATGTAACGGTAACCTAGACAGAAATAAACTGTGCTTGTTAAAACTACACATTTTATTATTTTGTTTTTGAATATGGCAAGCAACACATACTATATGACTCAATTTCTCTCACTTCAAAGGTTACAGTATCTTCATTTGGCATTTTCACAGTATTATTTGCTCATTCACTTTCTACACTTACTGGGAGGTATTTGCAATTAGTAGGTGGTACATATCTTTACTGTCTTCTGCGATTCCGTTTGCAGACAATCTGATCACTACTATAGCGGGGACATCTTGATGGTACGAGACGATGAGCCCTCGGAGGGAATCGAGAATCTGACTCGTCCCTCGAAGGAAAACCTTTACGAATATCGCGATGCACCAAATGTCAGATCCAGAATGCCGCGACAAAATGAATCGAAGCTTCAAGAACGATTAACACAGAACAGGAAGTTCAGTTCAACCCCGTCCCTCAGAAGCAACTCCAATATATCTTTGAAGGACATGCGCTCCGACGGATTTGTTACCAGCTCACCCAACGGTCATCCCAAGATAAACAAAGCGATGAGTCAAACTTCGTTATCTAAAAGCAAAAGCAAGACACAGCTAGTCCAAGGTGTTCCACAGACGGCTGTATGATAGCCTTTTATCGTGTGTAATTGGACGTACTTTTCGAAACTAGTACAATGGATGTCAATTTATATGAAACAAAACTCTAGTAGAGTGATGCTGATCGTTTTGTAAACGATTACAAAATTTTCGGAAACCGTGATTCTTTATTTATATAAGGAATACGTGGAAACTTTACTAACGATCGAAAAACTTAGAACGAACAAAAAAATAATAATTTTGAACACAAAGCTGTAATCATCTGCATTGGTTACAATTTCCCGAAAGGTTAAGAAATATCCCGTGTGTACGGGATCAAAAAAAAATGCGCGAACGACTGAATTTAATTAATATTTTAAGTTTCAGCTAAATATTTAATCCGTCCATAGAAATGTCGTTGTTACGCGTATGTAAAAACTTCTATTTTTTATCTAACACTGTACATATCGATACTTATTTTATACCTTTTTTACATTGATTTTATTCTTATAAGGATCGTCGTTGTGCCTCGTAGAATATATAAATGTTTTTTAAGGAGAACAATACACGCCACAATAGTAATATATTATACAATAATACAAGTCACGTCCGTGTAACTTTAAGAATCAATTCAATAGCCATAGGTTTAATAAAGTATGGGATTTTATATCTCTTTTCACTACGAAAGAGGTATCAGTGGCGCGTTATACTTCATGGGACTTCAACTGAAATACAATATCAACGTCCCGTCTAAAGAAAAAACGAAGAACTTTAATATAAAATAAATATTTAATCCAGCCTAATGATTCAAAATACTTCGGCAGGTGGTTTCTCTGTTTAGTAGGTTAACGCGTCACTGCACACTACTACATATCTAAACGGTGTATTTCTATACACCATCGTTTATAGTATTATTAAAGAACACGCGTAATTTGTAGTTGAACCGATCTCATTATTCTCATTGTCATAATTTCATTGACATAGGTTCACAGTTTAACCATTTGTAGTACCTAATTATACAGATGTATATTGTTATATCTTGCGAGAGATTTTATATATTTTGTCTAGCATATAAGGCGCATTCCGTACTAAGCAAATTTAATTGTATTTAACTAGTGTATTCGGTACCTTTTACACATAAATTGACGCTCTTACCATATTAATCTTTATTTGTTCGTTATTTTTTAATAAGAACAAAAATCATTACGGGAAAATGTTCATTGCAACGAAATACAATAACCGAAGTTCTTTTCTTCCTTGGATTCTATTCTAATTTATGCAAAGAATAAAATTTTTCTATCAGAATTTTTCTTTTTTTTTTTTTTTTTTCAAAAAGAAAAATAGAACTATTTTTCCTGCGATTTTGTATTGCATACATCACGTTCTTGTAGACGGCATTAGTCATAAGAATTTTAAATATACATTTCATAGTAATTTATTATAAATGTTTCAAAGCGTACAAAACTCTTTTTCGAACTTGAACGCGCCACTGAAGCGCTTCTGCCATGTCTATCTTGCTGACCATGTTAATCGAGTACCCCAGATTTAATATTGAGCCGTGGAACATGTATCGTATGTATTACGGTATCATAGACCGTCATTAAATAAGTTTTTGTAAAAAAAATAAATAAATAATAAAACCAAGTTTGACACGTTCTAATTATCGGTGACGCATCGAGTACACTTATCAGTTTATCATTTGCATTTGCTTAGATACCTCTTTTTATAATTCTCTGTTATCAATTATGCGATCCGTTCCCAATTACAACAACATTCATTGTTTACATTTAGTTGATAGGTATCGCAATAATCGCAATGTCCGCAGGCGATCCTTTTGATTTATCGCGAATTATTATTAAAAAAGACGAAGAAAGATGAACCCGAAAAAGGTAAAATTAATAACAGATGCGTGTATCGTCTTTTTTCCCCTGAAATATGTTGTTCATTCGTGTCGCGAACCACGCACAGAAACGTGTAACCAAGAACAAGGAACGAGTAGATCGCGAAGAACAATGTAAATACAAATTTGATCCTCTGGGTCTGGAGGTTAAACATCCTGGGACAGCGGTATTGCTTTTGCAATGTCAAGAGCAACCTATACTCTTAGCTGCGGCCGCTGCTCTCTCCAAGTATGGCAGCAAATCTCGAGGAAACCTAGAGGTCCTGTTCGACCTCGAAATTGTAGCAAGCGTTATCCCGCTAATCGAACACGAAAATCTATTTACTCGAAGGTTACTTGTCTAACAACTCTTAAGTAGCTGTAACAGGTCGTAAATCTACTATTTATCAGGATATCATACGAATAAAATGTTGTTTATGTGGTCAAAAACGTACTACGTTGAAAAATCATTTAAACCGTTCTATCACTCTTCAATTTGCTACCGCAATATTTAGATTTGCTGCAAAGCTATTGGCAGAGATGGCAGCCATTCCCAATGTTCGCAACTTCCTGCTAGACAGCGCCTACTACATTCCACATTTTGCAAATATTTTGGTCAACGACAAAGACCTCTTCATGCAGGAATTCTCCTCTGCGATATTAGCAGAAGTGTCGAAGGACATGTTCGGCGTTGCGCAATTATTGAAACAATGTTCGGATATGAACTTCCTGTTCAAGAGACTTCAGTCTCCAGATCCGGACGTGAAAAAGAACAATTTAGAAATTATGCAAAATCTCTTGCAAGATTCCACTGGAGCCAAAGAAATGATAGAAACGAAGGTTTGTTTAGACGAACGATCGATTTCGTGAAATCTCATTAATTTGGAAACTATACGCCCTCCATTGGAACATGAAAAGCGATTAAACAAAATCTCATCTAGATGTAACAGAATTACAAAACGACGAAATTACGAAAAAAACATTAAGAGAACAGCAGAATTTTACATCACTTTCAGGATTTTAATTTGAATCTTCTATACGATCTTTTCGACTCGCCTTATCGCGAAATCCAAGGATTAGCATTGAATATTGTGGGCGAGCTGGTCAGTAGGAACCAAGATGATCACTTGCAAAACCTTTTCAGAAGATCGAACGGTCTCCAGGCTTTGCTAAAGTTTTTAGATGTAAGACTCGATCTACTGCATCACATGTAACGCTTAATAGCGTACCTCTTCCAATTCAGAAAGAAGAATGCGCAGACCTTCATTCGGAGGTGCTCAGAATTCTCTGTTTGGCCTCCGATAATCCTGCAACGATCGATTTACTCAATGACATCGGAGGCATCAAAAGGCTTCTACGGTACACGCAAGACACGCCAAACTCGAAATTTTTCGTGGAAGCTCTTGATGTAGTCGTTCGCCTATCGCACACTCCCCTGGGCAGAAAAGTAACACGTTTCGTTTACCGTTGCTATAAATTAAGACATTCGTCGTCGACTCAATTTCATTAAACTTTCAGCGATGGGACACGATCTTGAGAATTACGATTATATTTAATATCGTTATTTCGTTTTCACGATTGGGATAACCAAAAGTTTCTTCCAATTTTTTTACTTTCCATATCCATTTTCAGCAAATGCTCGATCTGAATAACAGTGTTTAAATTTTATCCTGTGTACACCATTTCGTAATTTTCGAACTTCTCTTCCATATCAAAATAATGAAGTATTTTTACCTTACTTTAGATAGCAAGTAGACAGTCGAAAAGTTACGCTATTCTTCTATCATAACTGATTTAACGTTTATCTATTTGAAAGGCACTGTACACCTACGGGATTATCGATCATTTATTGGTGACATTGTCTGGCAACGTGCAGTCCAATATCTACGAGATCAGCTGTCGCGGTATCGGTATGATGACTCTTCACAACGACGCTGCTAAAGAACTGACCGAGAGCAATTGCGTAAAGAATGTTTTAGGTACTCGACAAGCTACCAGTCTCCTCGAACCATTATCTACTTCGCTAATTCGAAAAACATCAGTTTGCTTTCATTCACAGATATACTGAAAAATGAAAACTTGAAATGGACTATAAGACAGGCAGCCATGTTTGCATTGAACCAATTGCTGAAGTGCGACACGAAGAATTGCCGCTATTTCTTGGATACCCATGGACAGGTAGACACGTTGGACATACGAGATCGTTTGAACAGCTCTAGAACTGTCATTTAGATGAAGAACGCTTTCGCATTCCCTTAGAATTATCTCGTATGGCTGATGAAGCAAACAACGGGAAAAGTTCCTATAGAAATATTGGTGGGAGCCGTCGAGTCCCTAACGACGATCGCCAGGAATCGATCATTAAGAAATGTCATCGTTAACAGCAACACGGTGGATACAGTATGCGCATCGTTCGAAGTAAATCCCTTCGGTATATTTACGTAAGAGAGATAAGTCAACGAAATTGTTGTTGATTTACGGAAAAATTGAACGAATATAAAACCTTGGAACTGAAACGGATTCTTGTTAGTTGACGTGTCCAATGATGAACGACTACAAAATCGCCTGCTGCGATACTATAGCCATACTGTGCGTAGACAAGATTGGAAGGTCCGCTTTCCTGAAGGCTCCTGGACCGCGCAAATTATACAATTTATTGGTCGACGTCAAATCGATCCCAGTAAGGAATGCAGCCGTACAATTGATACAATCGTTATGCGCGGATCCGAGTCTAGCGGACGCTTTCGTTCAAGCCAGATATTTAAACTTGTGAGTCCGTTTTGGAACCTTAATATACAGATCGGGGACACGCGTTTCCGATCGTTCCAATAATCGATAAAAACGATACCCAAGCATGGTGAACAACCGCACGACCGCGATAGGCGTGCCCACGTGGGACACGTGCATAGAGGCGCTCTTCGACTCGCACCTGCCAATCAAGTTTGCTTTCACTGGACGACTTTCTCTGCACGATGTCACCCAAAACGGATTTTACGTTCTTCGTAGAAACGTCTGCCCGTACGGCCATGTCTTGTTACCGTTATATATGTATATTCCATTGAAAGTATTGGGTTGTTCGGAATGTCCATGCCGATTTTTGATAGGTGGTGCAGGTCTGAATATGTCGAAGTTCCTGAAAACAAATAACGTATATATATATGTACATCCCTTTAAAGGTGGAAAGGTTGCGGAACAAAATGGTACCTACGTAATTCAATAAATATATATTACAATTCAAATGTGCCATTGAAGTTTTCTTCAAAATTGGCACGAACTTTCTGGACAACCTAATATCAAGTTTTGCAGGATAAAGTACCTATCGACACGAATCTACGTATTCCAACATACCCGAGACACTCGACAGTTATCATCTCAAACATTAAATATAATTTATAACGTCATAATCTTCAAATAAGTTTGAGACTTGGGTGATAAATTTGGGTACCGAATTCTGTAATACACCAATGGAAAATTCTTAACACAAAATAGCTTTCATTTTCTTTCCATACTGGCCATCCGGTTTCAACCTTGATCAGGTTTCCGATATTGGACGATATCTTTCGGTTCAAGTTCTGCCCACTGGAGCCTGTTTACGTCGTGAACTGTGTTCAGGCTTACGAATCGAGCACTAATTTAGCATCTCCGAGTCGATCAATTTTAGAAGGTTACAATGTTTATTTGCACTTGTCAATTGCGATCAGCGCGTGTCATATCTTTGGTTCCCTAGATCCCGTTCAGATGAGCATAGAAGACCTTACCCGTACAGGAATATTCATGTCCAGCGAATTGCAAAATCTAGTGATGGACTCGAAATTCGGTCGTCTCCAATGCGACTCTTGCCTCTACGATTACGTAGAGTTATTCAAGTGCAAACTCGTCGCGGCAGAGTCTAAATGCGTGTACGTGTCTTTTAAGGAAGGCATGGCTTTACAGCGAATAGTTCCAAAGTTCAAAAAGCTTTCTAACGCTTTCCTACACTGACACTCCAGACATCTATTCACATAAAAGTCTGCGTGTTTATGACTACTCTATAACTTCTACTACTTTCGTGCAATCCAGAACATCAAAGGTAAGACAGGGATTGGCGAACGTAAATTACGTGGCTTCGCGCGCCAAGATGTTAGCAAAGTTCGTCGCGAGGAAAATGTCGGGACCTGACCCCCTGATCGGATGCGTGGATCATCAGCTGGAAATCCACTTGAAGGAAATCAAAGCCACCATAGAGACGAGCATCATACCATTGGGGATGCTCAGGGTCGGTTCTTACCTAGAAAGAGCCTTGCTTTTCAAAGTGATAGCTGACAGAATACATCTACCAGCTGCTCTGGTGCGAGGAGAGTACGGGAAAACTTGGGTCGAAGTAGCGGTTCCACAGGTATCTTAAAATTATTTTATAAACTCAGGAATAAATTCACAAATAATGACAAATTAATAAATCTTAACAAACTATATGCTTCAGAAAACACTGATCTTTTAACTTCTTTTAACTTGTTTTAACAATTGTGCAGGTGGAAGGACCAGTCGAAGAAACTTCGTTTAAACCTTATCTCGACAGGGACACCTCTTGTCCAGAATTTGTAACATTACAAACTATACCACCGTATTCATGCAAGGATTCTGATAAAGACGCAGTTTCGATCGATAACCGTCAAACTGTTTTCCCGACGAAGCTGATGAAGCCTAATTTCATCGTCGATCTAATGGACTCGCCTGGAGATCTAATCCCAATTAACTGTCACCGAGCTAGGTTTTATTACGAAACGCAACGGGTCTGCGACAAACTATGTCGCGATTGACATATTCGTTGATTCGAAAAAAATGATTATACTGTTCGGAACACATGTTGAATTTACAAATAGTCGGTTAAATTAAAATTACTCAAATAAAGACGTTGCGTCCCATATTGTTCGAATAATATTAATAATATTAGAACGAAAAACTAATAAATTATAAATTCAACGTATACACTGAAAAGGCAAATTAACATAACAATATTAATACGTAATCGCAGGACTGCAATTTGTGTGCGCGAACTGTTTATTTTTGTTTAGATAAATCTATTACAAAATCGATTCGCTGAATTCTCACTCACTCTCACTCACTCTCTCTTTGGGTTATAGAAAGTTGATGATAGTTTACAAAATTACGCTGTAATAAAATACAAATACATTATTTACACTAGTACACTAGTCCCATCGAACTATAAGACACAACTAAACGGATCAGTTTAGTACGTCGCTCAAATAAATTACTTTTCGTTGCAGCAGGGTACACTCCCATTGTTAACACGCTGACTGCAGAGAAAATTTAATTGAAAAATTGCTTGTGAACTCGCATTTATTACGATATTTAAGAAAGACGCGTGAACGGTCGCTGTGTAACGGTGCTGATACTGCCAACAGTCACAAATTAAACAAAATTAAACAAATGTCATTAAACAATGAACAAGTGTCACGATGCCAACTCTATTAAATGCCCGTATCGTTTAATCGAAACATTTGGTGTAACGTAGACAGCATCATTGCCTCCAGATTTGAAAGGTTGATCAGAAATGTGCAGCTAATTCACTTGCGTCATAAATATATATAAATTGCATCATAAATGGCAATCACTGTATTAAGACGTTCTACCAACTCCGCATAGCAATTCAATCGCAATCAAAGCTACGAATCGCAATTCGATTCACTGGGATGTGTAGAATGGCAATGTTTTGGCGTCTCCTAGTCTCACGAGTCCCAGGAAACTCTTTTCCGCTTCGAGTAGAGCGTATCTCGACGAACTGCCGACTTCCTTCAAGACCAATATATCGTTCTTGTTCAAACACGTCACCTGGGCGGAGAAACAGGACTGACTGAAGTCCCTGTCTTTGCCTGAATTGTAATTCTAAAAATAAAATTTTCCTTTTTACTTCCTTTGCCTTTGTCTAGCATCCCTAATGCTCGATTTTTTCTTATTGTATATGTAATTAATTCTTCATGGTACAATTTGATATAAAAATCAGTGTAAATTTATATTTATCTGAAGCGTTGGTTAGACAGTTGATTAATTGGCCGGTTGAAAGGACGTCAGATAGCCGGATAGAATGTTAGACTCGAAGTAATGGATTAGTTGGATTAAAGCAGTACGTGCCAAACAGGATGTAATATTACGTTACGTAATAATATGTTGAAGTGCTTTTGGCAAAGCACACACCAATCTCACGCATTGCTTACATGCAAGGCCTGACTCTATGCTATGGTTAATATCGATTCGCTAGGGAGCGTCCGCTTACCATGCACTGCAAGATCGGTCGATCGTTCACCTCCAAATGAAACCCAGCTTCGAAATGCTCGTCCATGTAATGAATCTGCGCGTATACCAGGTACAAACCGTCCTTGTTTATCACGAGACTTCCGTTGTTCTTCATGTCGAAGTGCTGATCCATACGAAGACCCTCCACCCAATCGCTCGCTCTCCACGCCTTGAAGACTCTATCGTCGTGACGGGCTCTCGAACTTCCGGTGTCATTTTTTCTTCTCCCTAGCAAGTTCTTATCGGCGCCGTAATGCGCGGCGAAGGTTTGTCTGGACGTGTGCAGGTTCTTTCGAAGCCTGCGGGCAGGTTTCTTCGGCTGTTCTTCTGTGCTTCGGATGTTCGAACTCTGTCCATCAACGGTAAGGGCACCGTGAACGGATTCCGAGTGGGTGTAATATTTCTTGGGAGGATGCCTGCCTCGAACTTCGAGCGACCTGCGCAACATAAAGAACCGGAAATCACGTTCTCTTCTATACAGTGTCTTGAAACCGTCTACTTAAAATTAACGTAATGATACTAGATTTATTAGAACACATTTAAAACAAGAAATCAACATTTTATGTCATCTATTGTCTTAATATATCGTCATTAACAAAACTTGATAGATTTACAATGTCCTATTAGAGACACCAAATATGTAAGAAACTTTTATACCTCACCCTCACAGTTCTCATCCAAAGTAACCCAAATGACAAGTTTCTGATTGCTAAATGAAACAACTCACGTGTCTTGCTTGTCCGCGACAGACCAGTCTTCCAGACTCTCGCGAAGACTAGACCCAGACGAGATCACCCTCTTTGAACCATGTTTATGTGCACCAATAGACCGTTTACGTTTCTCAGCCGCCTTCCACTCCAGGAAATCTTTCAAGCTTTCAGTGTCGGGAACGTCCCGTTTCTGCTTGGTACTATTCTTTTGCTCCTCTGCGTGATCCTCGGAAATCTTTTCCGCGACTTTTTCCACGTGTGGTTCCCTTTCGGCATTCTTGTGGTTCTCCCACATGTTTTTCTTCAATTCTTGCTTTACCTCTGCCTTGTGGACAGCTGCCAACAGTATCCTCATAGCGTCGTTTGAGGTTGGCTCCGGAGGAGACGGGACAGGGGCAATCGTCGACAACGAATCAGGGAAATCGGATGGTCGGGCACCGTAGATAGGTGTAGAGTGGTCCGAAGAATATTCGGGCCAATGCGAACCATCGTAGTCGGCATACTCGTATTCCATGTCATCGACGTCCAATTTATCCGAGTTGTCACTGTCCACTTTGTCGGAGTTGTCATCGTCACTGGACTCTCCAGCGTACACCTGCAGAAAGAAAAAATGATATATGAGCAGTTCCTTCTACAGTCAGGGTTTATCCGTTTTTATTATTATGTTAGGCTTCATCAGTCATTCATCAAACATGCTTACCATATACAAATTTCCATATCTTTCCAGTGTTTCCGTATGTTTGTTACAAGCTTGTAGAATGTTTGAATATCCAAATTTGTACTACTTACTAAGTTCTTGTGAGGTCGTAATTATACGAATGTTAAACAGCAATTATAAATGTTATTGACATTTCTCTACAACTGAAAGTATTTTTCTCGCAACACATCCTTCACTGCGACGCTCCCCCTACTTTAGAAAACACTTGTTTATATTGTAGACGCGCACAAGGCGGCACTCGAAACGATGCATGCTCCGAGACATCACAATCCCGCGACGAATTGCATAATTCATGCGATAACATTCGTATATCGAGCGGCATTCACCGCGTGCAAGTTTATCCGGGTCATCGAACCGTTTCGTGACCACACGCGGACACGTGCCTCTCGCTTATCTCCGACCTTTAATGTCATTCGTCCTCGGCGATAACCCCATTTTGTGTTTGTTATGAGAGATCCATGTGAGAGATGAGCGCCGGTTATCTCGTAATTAATACCGATGTCAGCGATTTAAACCAACGCGTACTTTCATCTAACTTCTACCGTCGATCTCATATTAAGGATCTCATATTAAGGATCTCATATTCTGGTAATCCGGCTTCAATTCGTTTTTTGAAACTTTTCGGAAGTATTAGGTTGTCCAGAAAGTTCGTGGCTATTTTTAAGAAAACTTCAAAGGCACATTTGAATTGTAATATACAGGGTGTCCGAAAAATGTTGTAACACCTTGAAAGGAGTGGT
>NW_026534333.1:1012621-1097759 GCF_026225885.1 Hylaeus anthracinus | reverse complement strand
AAAAATGTTGTAACACCTTGAAAGGGGTGATTCGGGAGGAGATTTGAGACAACTTTTTCCTTAGCGAAAATGCTTTGCGGGTTTTCGTTGAGGAGATATTAACGGAAAACACTGACCAATCAGAGCGCGAGTATCCCCGTGGGGCGCTCGCGGTAGCGAATTAGCGCGGCCGCCTAGCGCGTAGTCTTCGCTACCACGGCCGCTCCATCGGCATACTCGCGCTCTGATTGGTCAGTATTTTTCGTTAATATCTTCGTAACGAAGCCTTGTACAACATTTTCGCTAAGGAAAATGTTGCAATGCGTTACAACATTTTTGAGACACCCTGTATATGTTATTTGTTTTCAGCCATTTCGAGATATACAGACCTGCACCACCTATCAAAAATCGGCATGGACTTTCCGGACAACCCAATATAAACCTTTAAGAATGTGATCCTGAAGTTTTAGATTAATATTCAAAATGGCTAACCCTATAATAAACGAATTGCGAACGAAAATCCAGTAATCCGTCTTCATGTAATACGAAAGCAATTTTATTCGAACAATAGACAACGAATAAAAACAATGAGTAGCGATTAGACGTCAAATTCTAACTTTTGTTCAATGAATAATAGGTAAAAAAGTATTTATGTACGTTGTCCATTTAATTTCATAGATAAGTGAGGAAATTACGTTTGAAAAGCACAGAACAGCAATGACCTACGATACACTCCAGAGCAAATACACAACGGACCAATGAGCATCCGTTGCCAGTTGCGTAGGTTAGGTCATCGAGTTTTTCTTCGCGCAAAACAAAGTGTAAACGCACACTTTCTTTTCCTCTAATCTCAACGCTCATCCTTCACGCGTCCGATACACTACTTCCGTAATATATTCACTCTCACATTTACCCACTCCCACGATTACGGCCTGCTAACGATGCAAATTATCATCGAGTTATTGATATAAATTGATGTCTGAGCGACCGTTGAATCAGCCAATGGGGCGCGCCGAGTTTAACGAAACGACAATTTTGATTTACAACCTTTTCTCTGCTTAGAACGGAATATCCTCCCGAAATATAAACCGTTATCTCGGAACCAAACGACGCCGTGCGTTATCTATTGTTTATAGTTTTCGCGAGACAATTTGTACCGAGTTAAAACAGAAGAATATCTGACAAGTCTGTATCTCGACGAGGAGACGATTCCTTTTGTGCTTTCGAATGACCCATTGCAAATTGAATTTAGTTTGTGATCATTAGACTGCGGATCTGTACGCAAAATAAAATCTTCGCGTACGTGCCTAGAAAAATTGAATCTAAATAGGAATTTATTTTACTTTTCCAAATATTATAACACGAACTTTATTATCAATCTTTTTTATACTCTTGTATATTGTTTGCATTTCGTAGTTTCTTGCACATTCAAATTTCCTATGAATGCATAAAGATCCGCAGTCTAGCGATAAATATGATCTAGTGATCATATTTGACATCCTTATGCCTTTAGCCGTTTTATATTACAAGACTTGCAACAATCGAATAAGGAAAAAAGGTTGAAACGAAATTGTTAAAAGTTTTTGAGATTTATCGACTGACCCGTTCCTCGAAAGCTTTCAGCTCGTCCAGAAGATCCTCGCCAAACAACCGATGCTTCAAACTCTCCACGTCGCGCTTCAAGTCCTCGATCTCGCGTGCATTGATCAGAGAGCGTCGCAATTTCCAGGTTTCCAGTCCAAAACACAGAAAAGCGATGGTCAAAGCAGCAACGCTCAGTATCGTGTTCCTATCGGGCCTGAACCGGTGCTTGTTGAACCCCTGCTCGAGCTCCGACTGCGAGATGCTCAGGTTCTCCCTGGAGAAGCTCAAGAACGAGCGCGATTCCTCCTTCACGTGGACGTCGTTCATCATCTTCTGCTTAATCTTCGCGACCTTCGTCTCACCTTCAGACAACATGGATGTCATATCGATTGAAATAAACACACGCGCGGGCTCGCAATGTCAACGAATCTCTAAATGACACTTGAATTTCCGTACAATAACACGGTCGAGTGAAAGACGATATCCTCTATCGAAATTTCTGTATTCATTCGTCGGGAGAATCGTGTTTGCTTACGTCCACGGAGTCCATCACCGAAGTCGACGCTCTCACGAATTCTTTTCTCTTATCGATTCGCGATCGGCGTACATTATTTTTGGGAAACGGAACCAGGAAGAATTTTTCGTACAACTGTTTATTGTCAATTGTTATTCGTTCAAATCCGTTGTTCGTCTTCGAATGATCACACACTTTTGTTAATTTCGACTCTTCCATTCATAGGTTAAGTCTAAATAAATTGCTCGTTTAAGCCCGTCTAATTGTCTTCCTTTGCTTATCACTTGTTGCGAGAGGTATTTTATCTAGAAGAGAAGTTTGCCCACCTCCGTTTGGTAGAGCGGTTCGCCGATGTCATCTGCGCTTTAGCATTTCTTCGCCCCCGCTCGTATGACACAATCGCTAAAAGAAACTGCGACGACGCGAGAACGATTCGAATCTAGCTTTTCCACTCTCGTGCGGGTTCTCTGTCGCGGAACAAACGCGACGAAGGCTACACCGAAACCAACGCGAAATGCGTTATTCTCGACGATGAACTTTTATTCGAATAATAGATGAACAGACAAGCCGTTCAACGATTCGTCAGGTTGATTCGATTCAAGACTTCGAACTCGTATAAAAATGAATTGTAACTTCGTAGTATACTGCGAACACTTTTATTCTACAAGTAACAAAGTTGTTTATCCGTTTCTCGTTATACGAAGTGTGTACTTAGACGAGGATCTTGCACATCTCTGGTTGACAGGTTTGTTGGTAGTAAATCAGGTGAAGATTGTGTAATCGTCACGTTAATTTCGGTAGCCGGTTGTTCACCTGCTTCGACGACTTCCTAGGCGACGAATCAAGACGTTAAATGTCCCGCATCCTGGTCCCCGAGACCTCTTTAAAACCTGTCCGGTAAGTTTTTTTCCCCTTGAGAGAACCGCGAGCAGGCAAGAGTATCGAAGATTCGACCCTTTGGCCCCTCGACTCCTCCCCCGTTCTGCCTTTTGTCCCTTGTCTCCTCTTCTTAGTCTTGGCCGGTGTCTATGCAACGTGCGCTCGATCTTGTCGATCCTTTCCACTCGCCAACTTGTTCTTCTTATAATCTCTCGACGCACCGGAGAAATTCAGAAACGATGCCAGTTTCATAGGGGGGAACGAGTGGCGATCGTTCCACGAATCGCAATAATTGGAGACTCGAGGTTTATAAACGAAAAGAGAAGCGAACCGATGGATGCGCGATTTGGAACGTTCTTTTCGCGTAACTTGGACTCGAGCAGCGAAAGAAGATGCAACCAGCGTGTCCGAAAGACACGAACGTACTGAGTTGGACCTGTGGAACGCGTTCGAGTTTATCACAGCAGCGCCTCGCTACTGGATCTCAATGGCGTGGGATCGGTGATTCGTCGCCGAGATGAAGCTTCCCTCTAACGCTCTATCGATACGATAGCATGACGTCTTTACCCCGTACGTAATATTGCTCCATGACAATTTGACAATATGTCGCTTATTTATTTGTCATTAATTTATCAATTTAATATCTTTTAATTCCTTATATTTTCTCCTTTTTTTGTTTGATGTAAAAAATTTCACGTTGGCATCGAACGATTTCATAAACACTCGTAGACAGATTTTTTTTATATCAAGAGAACGTGTCTGGGAAAGGAGTGGAACGAATTTCTGATTTCTGAAAGACGTCATTTCCAAGAAAATTTTTAGGAATGATATTCGCATAACTGCTAAAACGATGACAAATATTAATATTATTATTATATAATAATTCTTTATTTATATGTTTATATTTCACGTTATTCGAATAACAGACCTGGGCATTTTTGAAATTATATTACTTGATTATCCTCAAAGTAATACGCAACAAGAATAATTACAAGTAGTTGTTTCTTATTTTCCTTTCAATTTAAATATGTCCAGGCCTGATATGCATATAAATATACATATACAAATAATTACGCAATACATAAAGATAACATCAAAACGTGTTTTCACGCATAAGCATGATGTAAATAGTCGGCAAAGTCCTTGTCGCGCCCTATACGATTACATTTACCATGGAAAAGATTATCGTATAACGACCACTCATAAAAATCAATTTACAACCGCAGAACCGTTGCTTTTCCCGCCAAGACGCTATCGCTTGATACATCCTTCGTCGAAGCGATATTTCTCGGAGAAATTCCTTTCGTTCCTTCTCACGAGAGTGTTTCGCAGGTAGCGACGGTTCCAGGAGTAACCTCGTGTCAAATTCGGGCCACACTGGACGTCAACCGAAAGCATCTCGAATCTGAGACGTCTTCCGGTTGCAAGAGCAACACAGTACCCGCGCTGACATCGGTGATGATAAAATTCCAAGTCGCTAGATTCTTTCTCGGAACACGTGTGCAGCGCGGGGAGAATTATAGCGAATACTGGTGGGCGTTCAACGTCTTTGCTTCGTAAAAACTCTGGATGTTCTGTTTCAATAGTGTGAGAATATATTACCTATTCTCATTTTCAATTCATCGATAAATTGATTGTTATTTTCGATAATCTCAACGTATAATGTATAAGTCAACTGAGAAGACAAGGGACAAGATAAGGTAGGAAGGAATGAGTAGAACACAAGATAAGGCAGGGAGGAATAAGTAGAAACGTCGGTAAGTAATATGTGCAGGTCAAATAGCGAAACAGGATACACAATGTAGATACACAAACATATGTGACGAGCGGAGAAACAGTCAACAGTGCTACTGTACGTAGGTATAGTCGTACGTGCCGTTTAGGGACTCTCCTGTACGTTGTTGTAAATTAGACAAAATTGATTTTGATATCGAATTTCTTTTGCGTAATAGGGAGCGAACAAAGACGACACAATGATGTCAACAGACACTCTGTATTACATATTCAAAAGGACCGAGATGGAACATTTATCACGTTCGAGATAATCGAATTGCCAACAAACGATAGGGCGAAATCTTCGAATTCAGTGCAACGTTCGTCATAACCTGCAATCTCGCGTTACAAGTGTCAGAATTTGCGCAAGCAAAATGGTACTGCGCACCGATTTGTATAAAATTGCACGTTTAATCGGTTCTTTCACTCTTGACTCGCGATAGATGATTAACGACACTTTAATTACTATATCATATTGAACACCCTAATATCTATTAGGAGGTTAGGGTAAGTTCTATTATCCCAACTGCTTTACAAATATTTCTTTTAATTAATAAATAGATAAATAAATGAAAAGATAACCAATTCGACCACTTTTGTCACCCAATTAGCGCGAATACGGAATGCTCCGATGCACTCGCTACATTAAGGCGTGAAATTTTCGATAGGAATTCTGAGAAATAGTCCATCGCGCGTGAACCGTCGAGAGCTTTCGCAACGACCGTCATATTATCAGAAATTCCACAATTGCGATCGTAATTAGTCATCGCGCGATAATGGGCCCCGCGCGTGTCTTAAACCGTGGAATCGTGACTTCTCGCGGTGCCGACCGTGTAGGAAGACGAAAAATTCGTGATCAGGATCAATTTACGGTATGATGAGCGTGAAGCGTGCACGCTCGCTAGCTACCAATTATTTCATTCAGCCTTTCTCCTCGTTTCGTGGGCGCTGCCTACTCGCCGTTTCCACGACTTTGTTGCGCGTTCATCGCGTTAACGAGAAGAGAGTCAGGAGTCAGGACTCTCTGACGGCTACGTCGGTGAAATTTTCTACGATAAAAGCCGCGAAGATCGTGCGTGCAGTTATAGGGTGTGATGAAGGCTGTGCCCTACGACCGTTTCAACGCACGGCGAGCACGGAAATTTGTTGGCGCCACTAGGAAACCTCGACATGTCCACACTTCCATGGAACAGTTGGAGAGCTAGTGACCATTTTACTTACGTCATTTTATAATGGCTGATTTTCCTTATATAGAAATATATAAAATATCAATAGAAATATACATGTTGTATCGTTTAGTAGATACGACGTACTTTCATTCAAGTCTCAATTCTTTTTCTGTAGCTGTGAAAATATGATCGATACTAACAAAGATGCAATCACGATTTCATCGAGCATTGATGGGCGCCACTGCGTCAATCCAAAGCGGCAAAACTTCGCAGCTAAATATAGCAACGAAATGCAATACAACAAAAAGGAAACCAAGAAATTTCGGAGCGTTATAAACTCGCATGCCAACCTCGGGACCCATCTGTCCCCCTAGTCTCTTCTTTGTCTTCTTGCTATAATTTCGTGCGGTCCTACACACAAATGTAGTCTGTGGCTCGGGTACCTTGAGATTGCCAAACACGTACTGTAGCTACGATTGAACATAGTTACAGCCCTTGAGGACAATGTAGAGATAGGTTGGTTGGTTAATACGTTTATTGGCTTACAACTAAAATGTATACAGCCTTGTTTCCTTATTGCTAGTCATCCTTATCGTATACATCTACAACTAACGTCCATTTGAACTATTGCAGATTCCTTACTTTGGATATAACTCTCTTACTTACTATTACTATCGACAAAATTTATATAAAAAATATTTCACTATACGTCCTATATTCTAGTTATACATTTGTACTCCAAGTTGCGCACTCTGATTTCAATACTTAATCTGTAATTTCGTGATTGCATGTTAGTCAGTCTTTCTTAGGAACTCTATAAAAATACTGGCTCGTTACTTGAGCTATACAGGGTGTCCCAAAAATGTTGTAACACCTTGAAAAAGGTGGTTCAGGAGGTGATTTGAAACAACTTTTTCCTTAGCGAAAATGTTGTACGAGGCTTCGTTAAGAAGATATTAACGAAAAACACTGACCAATCAGAGCGCGTGGATACCGTTGAGCGGCTGCGCTAATTCGCTACCGCGAGCGCTCCACGGGGATACTCGCGCTCTGATTGGTCAGTGTTTTCCGTTAATATCTCCTCAACGAAAACCCGCAAAGCATTTTCGCTAAGGAAAAAGTTGTTTCAAATCATCTCCCGAATCACCCCTTTCAAGGTGTTACAACATTTTTGGGACACCCTGTATAATCCCTAGTGCTTATGTTATATAACTATATCACAGTCAAAAAATTATTCTCCTTTCGTTCTTAAATTTGTTGCATCTCCACAATATAGAGATAAGAATCTGCAAATCTGTGCTGACACCTATGTTAACTAGTTTAAACGAAGGCTCTTCGCGAATTGCCGATGTCTACTCCTATGAATCAGCGACTCGTTAGAATTGTATGGTCAGCGAATCATTAAAATTCAGTGCACCATAGAAGGCACTCGACAAATGGTAACTTGACACTCGAGCAGCGCCTGTTATGGGAAAATCGAGTGTGGCGTTCGTGGAAGCGACGTGCAGATCGAGAATAAAAACTGTTAGGTAAATAAGGAACCGCTCATGTTTGCGTCGCTAGTGCATCGTTGCATTCGGTGAAACAAGCGTGGAACCACGGATGGTACAAATTCTTATCTAAATCAAAATGTTCAACAATAAATCAAAGATAATACGTTAGTCCGAATTGGAATGACAGAATTGTATTTGTTCGTTACTAATGATCGATCGATTAATTAATAAGCACAAGTAATATTGAACTTTCAAAATATTCGAATAAATGTTTCGACATTTTAGTTCGAGGTTCTCTTTAAATAATTATTATTGAGATTTACTGAAATATTCAAACAAATATACATAGAAAATCGTGAATGAATGAATTTTATTTATAAGGCTCCGAAGTCGTGTAATGTGACTACAGCACCTGATGTACCAGTTTTACATTTGTTCAGTTTTTATATTCATTTAATTCTTGCTTTGTTTGTTAGACCACGGACCCCCTCTAGCTCGGGTACCTCGGGATTGCTAAACCTACACTGTAGCTGCGATCAAACACAGCTACAGCCCTTGAGGTTTATAAGAAAACTTGATACGGTGGCAATAGTAAAAATATTCTTTCTCTTTTCCTTCTCTTGTTAGCTGAAGTACGGTAGGAAGTCTGGCTCTCCTGCTCCATCTATTATATAATATCTCTGTAATTTAATCGCTACCTTCAACTTCACGTCACGCTCCTGGGTAGATACATTTTACTGGGTAGCAAACTTTAATTGCAAACAGCCTACACGTTGCCTCCCACGCCATCCCAAACACTCGACGTTCGCGCTTAACGCAGTATAAGTTTATTTACGTCCAACACTTGAGATGTACGTTCATCGCTGCATTATGATACGTGATTCGTACGCCTTGAACGTGATCGGAATTAAGTAGCTTCGATTGTTAGAGTAGAATATTTCTGTAAGAGAAAGGAAGATCCACAAGGACGATAGGGCATCCAAACGGAGTTTATTTTTATATCACACGGCAACAATATTTTAGAAAAATAAAAGTTCCAGTATCTGGTACACTTCTATTCAGAAAAACAAAAATTATTTCCACTTGTCTACGATGTACTAGTTTATATGTATACGTAATAGGTTATCTGGTTTCAGAGTTACTTTATGTTTGAAATTCATTCGTGTTATCTTGCTTCACGAAGCAGCTGTAAAAATAACCATGTTGAAATGATGAAATACTTTGAACATTAAGACGGTAGCCTCTCGATAGATGAAATTTCAAATATTGTTGATAAATCGGAAATAGAAGCTGATGTAATAATTATTTGTAACGCACGGGCAAAATGTTTATCTAATTTGTCTGAATAATAAATTATTTGGTAATCTAGATAAAATTCTGCTCAACTGGGCGTTATAGTACTATTTGTCTATTCTCCCAATATCCTTTGTTCTCCCATCGTCACAATTAAATAACGATACGAGATCAAAGAAAGTATACTGGAATATTACGTGTAGGTTGAAAATCCTCGAAGAAACGATGGGAAACATCCAGGTCATTTTACGCAAAAGCAGGGACCACCGTCGGCCTTGAAAACGAGTTCCGAACACAGTTTGGAATTCACCGACTACCATTGCTTAGGAACGTTTGATTTCGCGATCGTTTTCTTCGTAGGCAATATTTCCCGTAAATCTCTCGCATCCGCAAAGAACGAGCAACGCTCTCTTTATCTTATCGAGACGGTTTATGACTGCATCCAACGTTGCGAGAGGGGTGACCTTCGTATGGGGGAAGATAATATTTTATAAAAAAAAAAAATCGCCACTTTTGATTCTGGTAATGTAAATAAAAATTGCAAAAGTGTTCCGAAGCAATATTGCCTTACAACGTTTCGAAAACATTCCAGCAATGTGACTACGATATGGTGCTGAAAATATTTTGAGAACATTCCATGATAAAACCACTATTGCTTCCAAGCAAGGCTGTGTCTATATATTTTGGCGCCTGGGTCAACGCTGGAACGCACGGTCTTTCGTTTGTCCCAACGTAGTTTGTGGTAAAGCATTTGGTGGTGTTTAGTATTATTGTGAGCTATACAAGAAATTAAATAAAAAATTTAACAACAGAATTATTGCTAGTTTTTCAAAATAATACTGTAGTCATTTAAAAATATCGCTGAAACGTTTCAAGAATATTAGTGTAATCTTTAAAAAAACATTGCTGCAATATTGCTGAAACCGTTCAGAAACATCATTGTCATGTCTGAAAAGTATTATTCCTACTTTGGCGCAATACTTGAAACGGAAATACAGTAACAGTATTCAGACGGTACTCTCACAATGTTGCATTAACACGTTGACTGCTGGTCAAATATTTTTGAAAATTTCTGGTAGGGTTAAATGTTATTTAGACTATTGGAGATTACTTAATCAGATTTTTCTAACATCGTTTAAATTCATTTCCTTTGATGCTTAACTTTCAGAATGAATTGTTTTAGTTGTTCAGTGAAAAGCATCGTCAGCAATATGTGCGTGAGATGTCGATCAACGTATTAAGGTTACGCGCGTTGCGAGCAAGAACTGTTCGTCAGAATTGTACGTCCGCTCCTGCAGAAACGAGGGAAATACTATGGCGAGAGCGAAAGAGAGAAAGGCGAGCATAGTTCCTTGCCAAGCGAATGTTGGCAGCGCTCGAAGAGCGGCCAAACCGGTCGTGCGGAGTCGTCGAGACACTTAGAGACGCTTGGGCTGCGTGGTGCCCTGGGTAAACAAAAGATGGTACGGAACGGCGTCGTGTAATACAGTCGTGGCTGGAAGAGGGTGTCTCGACGGCGACGCTGCCAACAGTCGACGCCGACGATCGATTCGTGAATCGATTATCATCATTGTTGCTCTTTTCCGGCCGTCTCCCTTGGGGAACCGAGCGAAATGACACTCAGGTAAGTGACAAATTCTGTTAAACGCTAATAATGCTCGAACCTCTCACGAATGTATACATGTATATCATCTACGCCCATGTACAAAGAAAACTAAAGCGTCTCGTCGTTCATTTATTTTTATGGATTTCTATTTGTTTTGTATTCATCGTTCTTAACATGAAATACATGAGAAAAAAATTATATTTGTTTCCCATATGACTCGCAATTAATATCACAATTAATAACACAATCGTTCTTCGACTTATGGATGCATTGATGTTTTGTACAATATGCCTATTATTATCGTTAGTCTTACTACTCTTTTCTTAATTTATTTCGTCTTCTGTCTCTATTTTGCCCTTATTTATTCATCTATTTTACAATTTCCTCCATTGAATACAGACACGATTTTTCTGCAGGACTCTGAGCTTTATTTGCTTCGTTATGAAAGACCACGATAAAAAACGATTTAAGAAATACTACCGCGGAATCTGTCTTCTTTAATCCGACTTGAGTCCCGATAAAATTATAATGGACAGTTTGAATCGCGACACAGATTTCTTCTTTCTTCGTTCCTGTTAGTGACACATCCAAGTATGTGCACACGAGTGCAATGCGAGTCAGCGAAGTTACACGGTATGACGAATTGGGTCGACTTTATATGCACTTTCCTATTTACGGGTTCGTTTAGTCCGTCGTCAAGTCTTTCGATTAGTGTATCGCGTTTGTGATCACGAACATTATTCCGTTAGAATTTCGTTAGAATCCGCTCCGAGCACGTGGCACTCTGCCAATGGAAAAATAACTCGTAGACTGCTTTAACAACCACCGATAACTGTGAAAATTTGTGCCTTTGAAATCAGACAATCCGTCGTTCTTATCAACTTATCGATTGAAAGAACTTGCAACGAAAGTTCGATTACTGGAAAATTGAAGTAAAGTTGGAAATTATGGAAATGTAAATGAACTCCTTTCAAGAAATCGTGAGTTTCTATATTATAGTAAATTTTTGTAAAAATGTGAAAAGTATCGAAGAATAATTTATTCAAAGTTTTCTCGTGTCTGACATTCTACGTAATTTATTTAACATGTTTCGTTACGTTGTGTTTCAGGGTGCCCGTTGATGTGATATAATTGTTAAACTAGTCTGTAACGATCGATCGATAACGCCCGATTGGCGCGATGGCTACGAAAATCAAAATGGAACACGTTCGAAGCTACATCGATCCGCAGATCGGCAATCCTGCGAAAAGTACGGGGAATTTCATCGAATGGAACGTTGATATGAACGTGACCATCTCGAACGTGAAGAAATCAAAGATGTTCCAAAGATCGCGCGGTATTGTCCTTTTTCTCTTGGTGATCGTTTTCGCTGTTATCCTATCT
Organism: Hylaeus anthracinus; assembly: GCF_026225885.1. Taxonomy (NCBI): domain Eukaryota; kingdom Metazoa; phylum Arthropoda; class Insecta; order Hymenoptera; family Colletidae; genus Hylaeus; species Hylaeus anthracinus. The sequence goes on along the minus strand of NW_026534333.1, from coordinate 1,086,086 downwards.
CACCTTAGAAAGGAAGTGCGCGCCCTACAAGTGCAGGTAAGCTCTCACATACTCACATAGTCCAAAGTGCGCGACAAGAATCGGAAAGATCCGATTTGAATAATCGATTACTAGACTTGCAGATTAAAAGTATTCAAAACAAAATGCTTACTCTCTTATTTTTTATGAATACAATTATTATTTTACACGTGTTAGTATTTTCTACTTTCCCTTCCTTTTTCCTGCAATTTCTTCATCCTATAGTATCGTGTTGCTTTCTTTTTTTTTATTAATTCATGACAATTATAATATACTCGTGAGTTGGTTGACATTTATTAACATCGTTAATAAATAAATATTTTCAGATGCAATCCGTGAACGTCAACCTATTGATACTGATGTCCAAGTACGACAGGTTGAACAGAAGCTTCAATCGAGCTTGGAGTCAACGGCCCGACAAGTTCCTCGAGCAGAGGAACATGCACAACGTAAAACGGATCTTGGACGGAGCTTCGACGGCCTCCAAAGTCATTCAAGTATTCGATGAAATTCGCAATGCGTCGAATGGAAATTCCTATACTTACAACTCGGTTGCTCCCTATTTAAATTCTACTAGAAACTCGGAGGACGAATTCTCGTCGAATAACAACATTCGCGGAACGAACAAAGGGAACTATATAACAATTCCAAAAACGTCGACGGAGTTGGAAAACAATGACAATTTCGGCAATAAAGATGAAACTAATTTAAGGATCGAAAGGGCAATATTGACGGTAGAAAAGCAAAATTCGACAAACAGACACAGTGATCTGAATAGTGACGATGTCACGGATAATAGTAATATTAAAGATGATTATGATGACGATGAGTCTGATATATGGAAAGAACCTCGTACTGGAAGGGCAAGAAGAGACGAGGGAAGAGGTAAAAAACGGGGAAAGAACAAAAGGCGGCCCAAACGCAGTCGCAGGCGATTGGGTATCTAGCATTATTTAGTTAGCACGTTTTCCAATTAAAAGAAGATTCAGCAGCACGAAGTATATTCAATCTGAACCTGAATCTTTTTTAATCGTTTATAACCTTCTGCGACTCTGAAGTCATACACTAGAGATGTGTATTTTAAAAAATCTAAAATTTGAGACTCGGAAGATGACTTGAATTAAAACGTCCAAGTACAATTCAAAGAACCAAAAATAATTTTTGCTATAGAAGATTAATGTTCAAATAGAAACCAAAATTCAGGTTAAGTTTGAACTTCTTACATACACAATGGTCTAGCATGAACGAAACATCAGATTATTTTTAACGGGAAATTGATAATAAAATGTTCCATTTCTGGTGAATCCTCTATAACATGCTTGCAGATTTCTGTGCCAAGTCTTAATTATTTGTGCAAGTGATCAACTAATGATATTATCATTGTGATAAAGAAATACAAAAGCTATAAATGCATTTTTCATGTTAATTAGGACCTTTGGTGGCAACGTTTGTCGGAGCGATTCCCGAGCAGCACATCACAGATACAGGTGTGTGGCGTGTGTATGTATATATAAAATATATTATATGCATTAATCGTATTACTTTGAATTAAACGTAATATTAGGGAAAACAATTTTTAAAGAAGTCTCTACTTGATGTACGTTATTTATCTTTTATCTGATCATTCGAAGATAGCAAACTAATGGATCGAAACATAAACAAAATAGAGGCTTGTTTAAAACTGAAAAGAATTGTTCTTGTTTTACACATACAAGCATTTTTACTGATATATCTCTAATATTTCAATTCAGTTTACATTGGTCCATGGGTCAAAAGCGTCAAAAGTAATACTCAGTATAGTCTAAATAAATTCCATTTGGTCGAAGACAAAAAATCCATAGAAGTTACAACAACCGGTTTATACATGATTTCTGCTCAGGTAACGGTCCATTATATCATTTTTGTTCGACTAAATGTAATATATTTATGATGTCTTTGTCGCAGATTTTTTATTTCGGCGAACCAACAAATTATTCCTACTGGATACTATTAAGTTCAGAAGGCAAATCCACGACACAAAAACTCGTAAAATGTTCTACAGCGTCTTCGACGTCGGCCACAGAAGTGTCATGTTATACAAGCGTCATCACGCCCTTACAAAGAGGTGACAGAGTTCATATTCAACAACAGGAGAAAAATAGGTAAGATTTCACTTTGATATTGACTCGCACAATCTAATTCTTGACTGAACCCTTCTAGATTAATCAATATGCGAGAAGGACATAGTTACGTACAACTTGTACTTCTGTCTAATAACACTCGTAGAAAACGTCTGCGGTGAAACAATACGATACAAATGAAAATTAAGGTTGAGTGTAATTTACCGAGGAACGATTAACGCTTATGTTAATTTAATGGCGATTCAAATGTAGTTTAACACTTCGTAACCCAAACTATTTTTGGCTTCTTGTTACAGAAGGTTAAGCTCCATAAAAGTGATACATAAAAAAAATCGTGTACAGTACTTGTTTACGTTACTTTTTGTGCAAATATTGTTTTTCGTTTTAATTTTCAGGAGAATTTGTTGTAAAAGTAATTTCCGAATACAAAGATGCCAGCATTTATCTCTTTCGCGTAAGCAAAGCTTCGATTTTATGTACAATTGTCTTAAGATTTCATAATGGATACAAACTGTACAAAGTATAATGTTAGATTGTAAATAAATTAGATTGGTGCTTATTTTCGTATTATCGTATTCGGGTTTTTATATACAGTCACTGAAATTTGCACTTAACATTATACCTTTGTACATTTAGCATTTAACTTAAGACAAATAACAATTGACGATGTGATGTTACGTTTTAAGAAGAGTCAGTAAGATTAATTAACGCAGCATATTACTGCGTTATTATTTGATACTAAGATTATATACTATTACGGAGATGCCATATTGTTGAAAAATTTTTTTTAAGAAGATTGTGGAAGTATACAGACTTCGAATAGAAAATATATTTTTCAGTTTTTTACATTTTTTTTATATTGTTTACAACATTTATATTCAATGTTAATGTCAAACACAAAATATAAATAAACGAAACAGAAGAAAGTTCACAAAGTACTTTATGAGTTTATACAGCCCGAAAATTATTTCCGAGTGAATTTGTATAAATTGTACCTTTTATTTGTAAAAATATACTTTTTTTTTTTTAATCACAAATCGTATCACAGTCGTTTTCAAATGTCGGTTCAAATGTATATTAGTACCTTAATACAATATTTTCCATCGAAATGTCATTGGAATCCTCTTCGAGAACAACGTTGATGCCAGTCATGTGGCAGATGTTGCTCGGCTCGTTCATTGGTAGTATGACGGCACAGTTGTTATCAACCTAGAGAAATTAATAATAAGAAATTAGAAAATTATAAAAGGCAACAGAAGGAATGAAATCTTACAGATACCTTATACCTATTGCCTAATGCGCTTATATCCAATATTTCAATCATATTATACTCTGTTATTATTTAAAAACATTCTTAGACTTCTTTTCATAGGTATTCGGTACGTTCCTTCCCTGCTCTTCATTTTATCTTTGATTATAAGGTCACAACAGATTGTACTCGGTTTTTATCGAATAATTTTCACTTTTACAAAAATTTCAAATAGAGTATCTCTTTCAATCGCTACCTCATCGTTACTGTTATGACATACAATACTGCAGGTATCGCATGTATAAAGCGGTTCAAAGGTTACCAAAGGAAAGTATATTGTTTATCAAACTTATACCAGATATCGTGTACCTATGAGATAGATTTGACAGAGATGGACAAAACTTTATTAAATTCATGACAAATGAAAGCAGAACATTGTCATTCGTTCGCAACGCTGTATAATACGTAATATTACGAATTTAATTTTATATATAATTTCATTCTATAGCTAAAATTCTACGTTTTATTCAACTCCTAACGGATTAAGTATATACGAATTTTGCCCATCGTTAATATTAGATGATTATCTTCAACGGTAGTAAAACTAAAAATAGTAGATTACAATTATAATACTCGTATCCCTATTGATAGAAATATGTTTTGATCAGTCACTGAAACTGCTTTCTACATTTCTCAATGATTCCACTTTACACTCGATAAATGCAGATCTATTTAGACTTTATCCTTGCTAACATTTTTGTTCTGCAATAAGTTTGATAGGTTCTTTTTTTTTTTATGAAAACGGATAGATTTATATTTACTCACCTGAATTCGGGTTGAGGTTTACTCGAACATTTGTTTTTTAATATATACGAGCGTAATACATGTTAGCATAGGTTTAATTTGTTAATTCTTGCGTGCTTTTCCATGATTACTTAACGTTTGTTCGCTTTTCTTTTTAAACGTGTTTTCTCTGTATATATATATTATATATGTATACATATATGTATGCATACGTACGCACGAGCAGTGACTGAATTTTGTACGCAGTAACTTAGAAGACAACAGATATACTGATTGCTTACTATTTACATCCAAAAGAATTGTGACATGTTTTGAATGGAAAAAAATTGGGTGCACCGTATAAAAAAGATCAAATACTATTTAGTACAGATCAAATACTCGTTAGAAAATTAAATTAAAGGATTCTAATTAATGAAAAAGTACTATGATACTCTAAAGGAAGAAACATTTTCTAGATTTCATTATATATAGTGGTACCTGTGCCATCGGTCAATAATAACTTTATCGTATAGTCGTCATTTATTCGTATAATATTGTATGTTTATCTCCTTGCTGGTAATGGAGGGAAGGTATTCTCTCTCTTTCTTTCATTCTGTTCGCTAAGTATCTCAGGTTGTTGCTACGCCTGTGAAATAAACTTAGTTTTTGTCAAGTTTTTCATATACCTAGAATTTTCCACACGAATAATGTTTCATTCTGGATAGAAAATACTCTTTGATGAAACTATATGTAACAAAACAAGGACGGATAGTTCTTTGTTCTCTATTTTTTTTTTTTTCATTGAAACAGTTACAAAAGAATTCGTTTCTTAATAAATGCTCATACCTACGTTAATCGTACGAATAGATTGCGCTCTTTTAAAAGTTGAAATCATTTTAACGCACATCTGGTTTCCTACGGCAGTTGCTGGTTTTCATTTTTCATCGCTAAGTTTCATTTTAAGTTCGATCCGTTATTTCTCATATATATGTTGAAGGTGAGGAAATAATAAATGTAAAAAGTATTATTGTTTTTTTCTCTTTATGATTATCTTTGTTTCAATGTTTCTTTTTCATTTAAATTGTTACTCTATTACTTACAATATTAAATCGATTCACTATATCACTATGCTGATGACAGACGACAATGAATTTAATACAGTTCAGATAGTTTTATAGTTATTCATATAATAAACGAAACAATAGGGTCTCATTACCTGCCCTACTAAAATGGTGCTGTACTCTAATGTACACAATTGGCTGGGACAAGTTTCTTCAACTACATACACGCGTTGATCTTTGGATAATTACACTATTTCTCAACATGATAAACAAACGTCCATTCTTGTGAATCGTTAGAGCTTTTGTTTTTGATTGTCTCTGCCAGTGTGACATTTCTAGTGATATTGAATTATCGTTTAAACACTTTTTTAAATAAGCTCCTAAGTCATGTTATGAAATCTTCAAAGTACCAACGAAAACACAAAACCTTTCTTTGTCACCCCTAAGCAGAGCGTTTACGCATCCTCTACGCAGAACTGCTTTCCATATTAAAAGATGTACGAAACGAGATGTCATCGCAACAATAAGACTGATTTTATTGCATCGTAAAAATGGTTGTTATATTGTTCGAAAATGTTCTCATGACCGATAATCGCACTGTCGACGCATAAAAGAGCAGTACACTCCGATACAAGTTTGAAATTTCTAGATTTATGTTAAATGTAAACGAAAACACACTACAATAATACAATTACTTTTCCCTTTTACAACAAGGACGTACGACATATTCCTTTTTTTTCGTTTTTATTTCTCTCTTTACACCTAAGAATTCTTTAACGATAATTGAGCTGTGTTCGCAATGATCGACTGTTCAATGACTTTACAAATAGTGTAAATATCTTTTGCCCTTGCTATTACAATGAAGACAATTATACGATTTTAATAGCTAATTATTTCACAATCGCAGATTTGCTCGAAAAGTGTGTCTAATGGGCCGCAAAACAACTCCCGCGAAATACTAACGCCGCCAAGGGTTGACACAATGTAACAGTGTTCTATGCGAACGTGTCGAATGTTACGCGATGCGGATTATAGGAAAAAATGTGCACTTATGTGTACACTTTACAAAAATGCACACCTCACTCCTATGATTTGCATTGCGTAGCAGTAGACAGCGAATGTCTTCTGTTCATCCATGTCGCGCACATTGAGCACTTGTGGTACTTTCAGCCACCTCTTAGCGAGTGTTTCGCGACAGCTTTTTCAGGGTCTATTGTACTGTACACCAAATTAAACTTAATCTAAACGAAGTTTTTAGACAAACATGACAAAGTAGATGCTATACTGCTAGTCAAGTATAAAACGCTCTTGTCATTTATACTTTTTATCGTGATAAAAACGATAAAGTTTTGCGCTAACTCGCGCAAACTTAACGAAGTTTTCTCTCTCTCCCCTTGCGCGCGACAAAAATAGGATTAAATATGATTGAAAATTTCGTTACGGTGCATTCTGTGTAATCCTTTTCCTTTCCTCCTTAATGTTAAAGTCGTTCTTCGTTCAATTATTACTTTACTACTCGTATAGTCGTGACAAATTTGTTATTTGTCCAACTTGTTCTCACGCACTGGGAACGACTCTTTCGAGAATTTGGAAAAGTGTGGTTCTAATATATAAATTTAAATAGTTGAATGTGTAATTTAATAACGTCGCTGAGACTGGGCGTTTTGGTAACCAGCACTGCCACCTGCAAACAACCATAGCTCCTCCGTTCAATCATTTCGTAAGTATAATTTCGTTATTTGATTCTGTATTTAATTCTACGCTTATATACACGCTAACTGGTCGCATCAAAAGTTATGAATATGCACATACGTTATATATTTCCTCTTTTGTTTTGGGCGCATTTTCTAGTTTTCTTTTCTCTATTATCATGCAATTCAAATTTTATGTACTGTACTCAAGGTTGTTTAGGATCTAATTTATGTATATTTTTAAACGAACTAAATCTGTTTGTATAATAAAAATATCTGTGTCTTTAATGATCGCTGTTAACACTTGTCTTTTTAAAAAATTTCTTTTTGTCCGAATCTCATAATCTATCACCGAAAACTAATTTTCTTACGAATACTCTCTGCATTATTTTCTAAAAATATAGTAAAAATAAACCTACGCTAAAACGATAACTGTTGCATTCAGACGTTAAAACGTCTTTCTGCGTTTGTTTCTCGCAAATTGAAAAATCTCGATCGAACTTCGTTCTCGGCTTTTCAATTATTTTGTTTTTCATTAGATCAATAAATACGACCGTTTTTTTTTTCTTAACGGTACACTAGGAACTGGTCCTAAACTTCTCACTTCGCGGTAAGAAACTGCCTCTTTTGGAAGTTAAAAATTCTTATGAAATTACAAATTGTACTTACCATAATCCTGTTTTCCATATACACCATCCTGACTCGAATAATCTGCAATTGTAAACGGACAGACATTATAAATCTTGTACACCGAGAGTGCTTCAAATAAAGGAGATATGACTCAGACGAGAAAGATCTGTAACCCAACAAATTTAGAATTGTCATACGTTTACCTTCGTGAAAGTAATGTTATAATCAATATATTATTGGTATTTTTATCGTTATCAGGTGTAAAAATACTCGTGGCGAAGTGTCAGTCTGCGGTGAAGTATGGCAGGAGGCAGTGCTGCAGTGCTGGTGTCCGGATGAAAATAACTATTAATATCCACGATTTTCTGTGTGTCATTTACCGATCTCTGTGTTCTAATGGGAGCAGTTTGTTAAACGCAACTCATTCGAATCACAAGAAGGCTTAAACCAGCGTTTTCCAAAGTCGGGAGGGGTATTGGTAGATAATTTTATTCATGTGGAAAATACCGCCATACTTTGTATAATAAACAATGGATCACTTAAACATTTATTTCTATTAATATTGGAATATTCCAGCAAATATTGACCATCTAAAAACTATACTTTATTAAGCAGAATTATTCGAATAGATTTCTATCTAATTAAAATATAATCGTTATCGCAGTGTATTTCCTATGACTGTCTGGTATAAGAATTCTCTTTGTTCAGGAGAGAGGAAGCCTTCGAAGAAGTTTGGAAATCACTGGCTTAAACAAAGAAGATAAAAGAAGGACTTTATTTCTATTTGCGCATGCTTCACGCTGAATAAATCCAATTCCCCAATGGCAAAGCGTTTCTCGTCTGAATCGATTCGCATTCGAGCAATTATGGTGTGCAACAATTTGATTAAGCATGAAGACAGGGCATTGAGTCGTTTGCTCCCCTTACATTCTCACTCTAACTTGTGTTTTCTCTTTTCAGAATGAAACCGTGAAGATTAGTAATGTGATGTAAAGTGTGGTGTCGAACGAAAGAACTAACCATAAGGTTGCGTCGAGTAACCACCCCTGTCGGTCATAGAAGTGGAATTAGAAGATCGGTCATCGTAGGGATTAGCGGGGGCATAAACTGCACCCCCACACCCTGCTACTGCTGCCACTGCCTCCTGCTGGTAATTAGCTGTGCACGCAGTATTATTACATTAATTAAATCACGACTTTCAACGAATGAATTCGACCTCCTTTTTTCTTTATTTCATTCGCGAGAACGTTACACGTTTTTTCAACACTTCATGAGATTTTTCATGTAATGTTTGGTTCCATGTTTGTTAAATAAAAACAAGATGTGTCAGAAACAGTCGTTTCAAGTATGTACTCTAAAAAATTATTATCTCTGAAAATTAAATGTTATATCTCCTACTTATGTAGTTGGAAATAATGTGCGCATTTGTTGATTTTATCGATGTTTATTGGCAGCATATAAAAATGATTAAAAGTTAATTTGCATATATCTATCATCCTGCCTAACTTTCTGTATTACTATATTACTGTTTTCTTCAATACTAAATTTCAAACTAATGATTGTATCTCCTCATCTAATTTGTCTAAGTATTATAATAAGCGATTACTAAAAATAAAGTCTTTATTCCTCTTTATTTGATTTACTTCACCTATATTTAATTTAGCAACATTATTTTTGACTGAGAACTCACAATAAAGGTCGAAAAGATTTCACTAAAAAATAGATACATGAAGCGACTCTCCTCTGCATACTTCGTTTATAATATTTATAATTACGACAGCCCCGTTCGAAAACGCTTAAGCTGTGCAAAAGGTTTCTCAGTTAGTATTATTTGTAACTGTACCAACCTGATGGCGGTGCTTTGCCATAACTGTAGGGATCGCCGGCACTGAAAGCTCCTGCAGCTGGAACAGCAGGTGCTCCGCCGTACCTGTTATCAGCGGCAGCGGATGGTGGATATCCCTGAAACGACAACATCATTTATTTATTCGTATTATAGTTAACTATATAGTACCAAAATTAAACTGATACTAATTGATGTTAACCCGCCTGGTACATGAAATAAGTACACGAGTATTTATGGAATATGAAAAAGATAATCTGCATCTTCTACATGGAAGACACGGTTGTTTAAATGTTTAGTAATAATTATATTTTAGTTTCTCTTATGTAAATTTTACGATTCGAAACGTAATGTTATTAGAAATATATAAAGCTTATCCGGAGATTAAAATAGATTCTAATAATCACGATAAGCCATTCTGTGTAATTCATATCACACTTACCGCTGTTTGCCCGTAATCTGGTGGTTGTTGATAGCTTTCGTAGTCCTGATACGACGACTGAGTATAATTGTGTGATCCGTAACCACTGTTGTATCCCATTGCTTGTTGCTGCAGTGCCGGTTGTTGTCCATAGGCATTACTGGCTCCGTATCCTTGACTGCATTAATATATAATAAATTTTGTAAATTTAATGTTACTTTCAACTTTTTAATTGGAAGTTAACGATTATACCTAGTTGCTTGAGTTGCGTAACCATTTGCAGGTTGTGAAGATGGTTGATCGAACCTCGGCCTCTTGGAGGGTCCACTGGAACCTGGTGGACCACCTCCGCGTTTCGATGGACCGCCACGTCCACTCCCCCTGCTTCCACGATCTCCAAATCCTCCCCTACCTCCTGGACCACCTCTGCCCGATCCACCTCTGAAAATTATGAACCAAATCATCGACATTATTAATATAAAATCCTAAATGTGTGTTTATGTGATTTCCCAATAATAGCATAATTGTAATGATAAGGTATACCTGGAACCTCCTCGACTGCCTCTGTCCATTCCTCCTCGTCCACGGAAATTACTACTGCCTCCGCGACTGTCTCCTCTGCCAAAATCTCCCCTTCCCCTTCCGCGAAAACCGCTGCTTCCGCCTCTACTACCACCACGTGGCGGACCTCCCATTCCTGGAGGTCCACTACCACCGGGTCCACTGGACATTCCCCCTTCTGGACCTCTGAAGTATCAAAATAGATTAGTTTAATCAAATTCTACAATAAGACTATCAATAAACTCTAATGAAGTATAAATTGAAAGGTAAATATTAAGAAACATAGATTTTAATCTATATCCATCATAGTGTGAAGAATTGCAAAACAGAAGTTAGTCAATAATAATAAAACTTACCCTGGAGGAAAATGTCCACCTCGACCACCTCTGCCAGGAGGACCTCCTCTACCTCTCATTCCAGGTGGTCCACCTCTCATGCCACCTCCAGGTCCACTGCCACGACCACCACGCATCATACCTCCTCCTCTTGGAGGTCCACCCCTATTTAAATACCATACACATTTATGATACAATTTATTTTCATAGATGTGATAAAAAGTAAAATTTAATTCTTTGCATAAAATGTCTAAACCAAAATTTTTCGAACTATAAACTGTTATAAGTTTTTCTTTTTTGAAAAAGTATATGTAAAGATATGTTAGAAATAATAAACTACAAATCACACTTTTACCAACTTGTACAAAATTTGTTTCACATTTCTTTCTTTCAGGTTATATTATATATTCTAAAGTATTCTATGTAGTAATTGTTATTACAAACTATATACCTTCCTCTATCTCCAAAACCACCACGTCCCCTCATAGGACCTCCAGGACCACCACGTCCACGAAATCCACCTCTGCCAGCTGACGCGCCCTCCATTTATTATGTCTAAAATTTCAAGACAAATTATTTATGATATTAGATTACTGCAGTTCATGATATGCAAGCTGATTGATTATACATCTTTATGGTTTATCTATATCATTTGGATGCCAATCATGTAGAACTTTTCAGTACCTCATTTATAATTTGACACTGCTTGTTGCATATGAGGCAAGCACTTACATAAAGTAAACTCTTAGAAACTATAGCAATTCGAAAGGGTTCACTGTATACTCAAGGTATTGATGAACAAAAAAGCAATGAAAAACAGTACTGTCAAAACAATTTTGCACTGTTAAATCGGGCATACGAGCAATAGTGTGGAACAACCAAGTAAGAAAAATGGAGAAAGAATATATAGATGTCATTTTTTGAGTATTTATCATAAATTTAATATAATTTAAACCATAAAGAAATCAGACACTCTTCGATCGTACTTCATTTCGTTTAATTGTAAAAACGATAAAAGAAACACAACTAAAAGAGACCCGAATTTTTCAATTTTAATTTAATAAAGATCTACACTGCATCGCAGTTCCTAGATCGTCCTATAGACGCTACGTGAAATCACAGAGTTAGTCAGTGCTTTTCTTTCTCGACGCTGTTACCGTGTTAAAACGAGAATCATAAGTAAATAGCGCAGAGAATTCAAATGACGATAATGATTTCTTGCTTTCAAAATGTACTTACGATTTAATCGTTGACAAACAATTCCTTCGTAAATGGGAAACGCGCCAATCTTAGACAAGCCAACAAGGAAAATGGACGCCGGTACCCGGAAAGAGGAGCATCGACCATCGCCACTCAAATTACCACGCCGCCATTACCGGATATCCTCACTATTAAGGAACGTTTTCACAAAACTTCGCAACTGTTCCAATTCCAGTGTCCTTGTGTCTAAAATAATATTTCATTCGATTTCGATAAAAAGATAATTACAAATATATTATATATTATGTCTGTTAATATACGAAATGATATAATTCTTTCCTTATTATTTTGAATTCCTACATTTGTTACTGAGACAACATTACGACGTAGCGCTAAATGAGCATTTACAATGTAGCATAAACTTTTTATACTAAATTAGCACTGGAGCTGCCATGTAGCACTTTAAAATTCAATGTAAATATTTGAGGTTATTACATATACGCACTGTCGAAGTTATGCTTTCTCTCTTTCACATATGGATAAATATATATGTACATAGATCGGCATTTTTCAACCTGTGACCTATTGAGACCACTTTCATAAAGGAAATTTTGAACGGATTTTTTAAATGCTTTTTAGTTTTCTATTGAGTTGTATTAAAAAATCTCTATTACATTTATTTCCCAGATAAAATTTTCTTATTACTTATTTTATCATAATACATTTCTGTCTTTTGAACTTTATGAATTGCGGTTTCCCATCAATTCGTTCGTTGATCCCCATTGATCCCCATGAATTCGCAAACCTCAGTTTGAGAAACACTGATATACAAAATTATTCTCGATTATCACAATGGTGCAATATTACTATAACTATATAGATGAAAAGTTTCGAATAACAAATAAAAGATAAACAACTTTTGTTTCGTTATTTGTTCGATAAAAATTGCAGTCTAAATGAATAGAAACTAATCTAAATAATAAATGGTTATTACATTATACGGATTTTTTATTCGTCATTTGATACTGGAATAAAATTCTGCTTATTTCCATCCAAGAACAATTACTATTCACAATAATTTTTCGAATTACTTTCTCAAGTGTCTAGTACTTTTCACATTTATACCAGTTTATGCGACATAGGAAATAAGTATACGTCTAGTTGGTCACCATAAACAGGTAACTCGCGATTGGCCATGAGGCTGGGATTTAAATATTGAAATCCGTTGCTTGCCTCCTGCGACACGAAAACTGCAGTTTATATTTTGGAAGAACGTTGGCGCCGAACCTACGTCCTTTTGTAAGGCGTATAATTAATGTAAAAGCAATCGCGACTGGAACGCCAAGTTTTCCGTTTTATGTGCCACCGAATTATAAACGGAAAACATATAGTCCAAAATGTCGAAAGACGAGAAAGAGTGCATTATTCCGGATATGATATTCGACGTAAACTCAGGGAAAAGTTATATCAAGGGTCGATTTTTCGGAAAGGTAAGCACATATCTGTCTCAATTTTTCTTATTTTTTTTACTTTCGGTTTTTGCTCATTATAAGAGCCCTTCATGAATAAAAATGTGCTTCTGTTGCTGGTGATCACATGTATATATCACAACTTTCATCACTTGTTGCTTTACCCACTACGAATCGACTAGAAATTCTTTGTATAAAAAGTATCTTGGAATGAATAAATTTCTCATGTTTTTCGTCTTGTGCTAATATTAATTTTATTTAGCATAAAAACAACAAAAATGTTCAAAACAGTGCTATTATTAATCGTTACATATGCATCAAGTTGAACAAAATTCGAATATTTTGTTTGTATGTACATTTATTGAGGCATGTGCTGGAAAAATCGATGATATTTGAATGCTTCTAATGTGTGCACAATAATTCATAATTGCTACAAGCAGCTTTTTGTATTATCTTGTAGGGTGGGTTTGCAAAATGTTACGAGATCAGAGAATCGAAATCACATCGTGTATTTGCGGGAAAGATTGTGCCAAAGTCTCAAATTGTTAAAAGCAATCACAGAGAGAAGATGACACAAGAGATCTCCATTCATCAGACTTTAAAACATAAAAATGTTGTTGGATTTTTTGGTTTCTTTGATGATCCACATAATGTGTATATAATTTTGGAATTATGTCGTAAAAGGGTAAACAGTCTTGAGTTCTATCTATTAAACTCTGTTGAAATAATATATTAAAGTAACCATTGTATTTTCTAGTCAATGATGGAATTGCACAAACGTAGAAAAGCTCTGACAGAATGCGAGACTAGATATTACATGAAACAAATTTTAGATGGTGTACATTACTTGCATCAAAATAAAATAATTCATAGAGATTTGAAATTAGGTAACTTATTTTTAAATGATGAACTGCAAGTTAAGATTGGTGATTTTGGATTGGCCACTAGATTGGAGCACGACGGTGAACGGAAAAAGTAATTGTTCTATTTGTTTCTGTGTGCATTTATATATTGTAATCGAATCATAACTTTTTTTCTTTGTTACTAGGACTGTCTGTGGTACCCCTAATTATATAGCACCAGAAATTTTAACCAAGTCTGGTCATTCCTATGAAGTTGACATATGGAGTATCGGATGCATTATGTATACTTTACTAGTAGGCACCCCTCCATTTGAAACATCTAGTTTAAGGGAAACCTATGCTAGAATTAAACAAGTTCAGTATAACATTCCCGTGCATATTAATACAATTGCTGTTAATATGATAACTAATATGCTGCAAGGAAATCCGTCCAAACGTCCTTCTATAGGGAAGTTAATAAAAGATCCATTCTTTACTTGTGGTAAGTAATATAAGCACAGCACACTAGTTTAACTATGGACAATTTTGTTTTCTGTAATCTTGATTCATTCATTTTCAAATAGTTTTACTTTCCTTAACATTAGACTAGAGAACATCATTAAGACGTTGTCAATGAAAAATCTTGTTAATAATTATTTTAAAATTTACTGTAGGTTACATGCCACAGAGTCTACCGTTATCGTGTTTAACGATGGCACCTCGACTAGACATGTTAGAGATGCACAATCAACGTAAACCACTGACTGAGATGAATACTAACGTTGGTGGAGAGGGGCAGGACTTCGTATTTAGAGTACCTAACAGTCCAGCACGCAAAACGAAGCCTGTAGATGCAGTGAACGAAGTTCAGAAAACGAATCATGATATTAAAAAGATGCTTCAGACGTTAAAAGATCAACTGCTTGGAGTATTAAGGGCTAAACCAAGTAGAGAAATGGCTGTGTCAGAAGGTACACTCACCCAAGGATTGATTATTATTATCTTATTTTGCATGGAATTTATTATTTGTAACGATGGAAATTATTTCCTGATGCAGAATATTCAAGACCCTATCAAATTTTTACGGAAATCTCAGGCATGAATCTCATTCCCCTTTCAGCTCCATAACTATTAGAATACGTATTCAATATTACACTTCAAAATAAAATTAAAGAAGCACTTTAAATTGTCTGGAAAACTTTAAGGAGTTTTAAGGCTTTGTTGTTTTACAAAGGATAATTATACACAACAATGTTGAAAGAAGTATTTATTTTGAAGCCTCTGCCTTTAAACGCTGCAAAGCGATTCTTGTCAAATCGTAGAAACCACTCTCATCTTTAAGATCATACGCGTGATTAGAAAAAAATGTTTTCAAAGTTCTATCAATGAGATATCAAACTTTAGATTCTGATTTGAAACCCAGTCTTCTTTTAACGAGGTTACGATTTTAATTTAGAGAGTTATTGAAATTTAAAACAAACTCTGCATTTTGGTCAACATGTTCCTATTTATACATGTAAAATTGTTTCCTTTTTATACAAATTACCGGGTCGAGATGCAAACTCAAACGTAACTAATTAAAATGAACGATTGAATTTTACAGTTTTTTGTTTGTTATAAAACTACAAAACTTCGAGATTCGTTATTTTTCGATAAATTTAAAATACTCTTTTAATTTTATTACCGAGTGTAGTAGCTTTTTACAAAGAACAATTATATAAATTGGAATTCTTTGCAATAACAGGTCAATTCTTTTTTTATTTAAATTGTGTAGATGAAATGACGGATCCTGCTGCACAGCCTGTTATTTGGATAAGCAAATGGGTTGACTATTCGGATAAATATGGTTTCGGGTATCAACTTTCGGACGATGGAGTTGGTGTAATGTACAACGATGGCACTCGACTGATAATGTTAGCGAACTGTTTCAATATTCATTATATAAATCGTGAAGGGGACGAACTGTATTACACTGTCAGTGAATATCCACCTGAGTTGGAAAAGAAGATGAAACTGATGAATTTCTTCCTTAAATACATGAAGGAGCATTTAATGAAAGCTGGAAGTTCGTTTGCCGTAAAACCGAGCGATGCTATGTCTAGAATACCTTATATGCATCAGTGGTTTAGAACGCAGAATGCTGTTGTTATGCAGTTGACTAATGGAACGGTTCAAGTAAGTAAACGAATGACAAATGTATATCCAGTTCATTTTTCAAGTTCACTTGATAAGGGATGTATTTTCATTGGTGTCACAATTAATTGTTACCCAGTCAACTGTGTTTTTTTTTTTTCAGATAAACTTTTTGGATCATACAAAAATTATCATGTGTCCGCTGATGGCGGCCGTTACATACATAGACGGAGAAAAGAATTTCAAGACGTACAGATTCCAAACCATACAAGAGAATGGATGCTGTAAAGGTTTAGCTAAAAATTTGGCGTACGCTTACGAAAAACTACTAATGATGTTATCAAGTCCGCAAACTCGATAATCATTGCTAAAAATTCGATTAGTTAGGAGAAAAAAAACTCTACTTGTTACAGTATATTTTAGAAGTATTACATTTTTTTTTTAATGAGGGTAATGTCTTTATACTCGGCAAATAACAAATAAACCTAAATAGATCTTTTATTCTTATTTTATTTTGTAGAAACGTATAGAATTTTGCTAGGTGTATTTATTGTAACAAGCCAACAAAACATCTAAGAATCATGCGAGTGGTTTAGTAGAATTATGCGACGATCTTTTAACGTAACGGAAGAGACAGGGCTCTTCCGGCTTTCTTTTATTACAGTAGACGATTAAATTATGGTTATAGTTGTTTGTGTAATGACTCGTACTTTGACATAATTTTACGGATAAACGGACATAAAATTTAAGTACTCTGCTATGATGTACATTACTCCATATAAATATTATTAATGATTTTAAAGAGCAAGAGCTTATATGGCGTTTTTGTCATCAATGCTTTAATGGAGTAGTGCAATTTAATATTTGTCTATTTATCAATATTCGAGAAAAAGATTAGCGATCAGTCATTTTCTGAGTCGTACAAATTCGAAAATATTTTCGGTTTGTTTGCATATTCTTGATTGACTAAAGTTCGGGTCCAGTAATTTGTGTAAAATATGTGTACGCGAATCGTGCATCACTGAAACGTACTAAAATTTAACATTCTCTTGACCGTGCAGGAGGATAAAATAGAGATTGAAATAGAATAAGAACGTCGGAACAAATGACAATATATATAAGACTTAAAAATTTATACATTAAAGGCTAGCAAATAATAATTACCAATAAACAAATGTACATACATATAAACATCCTGTAATACTATACATGGAACATCATATAAACAGTCAATGTATTAAGGTGATTGTAACGATAGTATTATTTTTGTAAGTAGCCCATGCCATTGTTTTGAAGATGAAATAAACTGTTTTTCGTATGTATGTAACTTTATTTTTTATTTATTAGGACAATCAAATCCCAATTGAATATACTTTGTCAAATTTTGATTGTTCTTTTATTAATGCCTTGTGTATACTATAGTTACAGATACCTAAACTTCCAGTATTTAATGTATTGAATCGTATCATGTTTAAAAATATATGACCTGTTATAACTTGATGATATTCAGATTATCCTTATTTATATTATTGTTGAAATGTCTGACCACTGTTATGGGCATTATTTCATTAAATCCAATATGCATATTCAATTCAATCCTACAAAATTGTGTATTTTATAGCATAAATATATTTTAAATTCAATTAATACATTTTTGATATTAAACACTTCCTTTCTTGCATTGATCTGATAAATTAAGCTTTTACTTGCAATATTTTTGAAAAATTTGTATGTGTTGCCGATCGGATTAAATTAGAAATGAAATTGAATAAGGTTAGGTTTTTACGCACGCATATCTATCGTATCTTTTTTGCAACATGCATTACGATTTTGTATACATTCCTATTCCTGTTGTAATAAAAGAGTTCCATAAACAACAAATCGTTAAAGTTATAATGTACAAGAAACATAATGCTTCGAATGTACAACTTTTACAAAATTCTACTGTACATAATGTATGTACATACTGTATGTACATACATATAATACCACTTTACAAAGGTCTCGATGCTAAAATAATAAAAGTATTCCAAATTTACAATTAATCGGGTCACAAAGCGAAACTAAGACACTACTTTTCGAAACGTTAACGTCTAAAACTCCATAGACAGTAGTCAAAAGTATAACGACAAGTAAAAAATAATGTTAAATTTATCAGATACACGATACAATGGTGTACACGCGGGGAAGGAGGGGATTCTGGAAGTCAGAACCACCTCAAACTTTTAATTAAACACTTTATAAGATTTCATTACATAAAAATGTATATAATTTTGTCTACTCATTATTTATTCTACTATTCTGTACTTACTATTCACTAAATATTCACAGAAGTATTTCAGTCTTTCCACAGGAAGTACTAAACGAACTCGTCAAAACAGCAAGCAGAATTCAAACGACGTTGTAAGAGATAAAAATGAATAAAGTATACGAATATAATTAAATTGTTTGTAGATATTTCCAATAATTCTATTATACGAACCACTTCTAGAAGAATGATCAGCGTACGTCGTTGATCCGATGTCAGGGAAATAAAACCATTCTAAGTAATTCTAACTGGGTATCGTTCATATAATGTTTGAACAAAATGGTGTTAGTGCGTCACTAGAGCGAAGAGCCAAGCAAGCAAAATCGAGAAACGAGAGCCGTATTCAGTAGTGGCGCAGGCTTTGCGCCGAACACGCGTGCGTTGCTTGGTTTCTTCGTGAGTGTTTCTCACAAATCTTCTCTACTACGGCATGTAACACATATACGTGACACATTCTTTCGTAGGACATAAATACAAACAATATAGAAACACAAAAAGTAAGTACAGATTGATTAATTATCGAACATTTCGTGTTGGCTGCAGTAGCGTACTGAGAACATACCTCTAGAAAAGGTTGGCAGAAACGAATTTTTTTAAAAATGTACGAACAATTTCACTATACTCGTATACTTTAATCATTTTTTTTATTTTTTACATCATTTGAATTCTGTTTGCTGTTTCGGTAAGTTCGTTTTACTACTTCTTCTACAGAGATTGAAATATAATACTTTCGTGAATATTTATTAGTTATAAATCATTTACTGTTTTGTCGCTAATAGTTTCAGTCGTTTTAGGGTAGTAAAATGCTTACTCACTGTAGTTGTTATTGGTACAGTGTACGTACAGTAGGAAAAGCATTTTTGTCGCATAATGAAAATGCTTCTTTTTTCAATGTATGTAGCGTTTTACCTTAGAAAAAATCGTATGAAACAGTAAAAGTTGGGGCAGAAGAGCCCGGTGCGTACGCCACTGGGTAGCTGTTCGTTACGTGCTCTATGTCGAGGCTGTTGTGCACGCTTCTCTCTACGTCGCGGCACGCTTACCCTCTTAAGCTCAAAATATATCTATTAGATCATTTTCGAGATGCACGTGCATGTATTTCGAACCATCGTACAAAGGACTCTTAACATCTCTTCAGAATGTACTTGAAAACATCGTACGTTCGGGTTTCGCTCTATCAACGATGTAGATTATTGTAGATACAATATCGAAGAATGCAATAACAAAAGTCAAGATCAAGGAAGTAAGCGTGATACCATCGGTTGAGAACCACGTGTTTTCTACTAAATCGTTTAAAGAGCACGCGGTCTAACGTCTTGAAACATGTGACGTTGGTCAGGATCGAGTTGAGAAAGTACCCTGAGCCTAGAAAAATGCCACGGGCCGATTTTATTTAAAATTAAAATGAGAAATAATACGATGGTTTTTTTTTTGTGTACGTTCTGTAACGTCATTTGTAGGATATAATACATTTCGACAATGTCAAAAATGTGACGAGAGCGCTTCTGCGCGATCTGTACATATAAGGTACAGTTAAATGTAAACATGCCAATGAGTCTATCAATCATACGAGAACAGTGCCGCTTGGGAATTGAAATACTTGTGTTCAACTATTGATTATTTTGTTACGTTGTATCGTCTATCTATAATTACTATTTTCAATGTTATTCCTAGGAGTTAATTAATCGTCAGTCGATATTTCAAATAATACTTCGAATCAGAGTTGGGCGTTATCCGAATATGTACATATTCATCTGCATAAGTACCTAAATAAAACTTTAATTCGAATAAAAGACTCCCGAATTCGTTACTAGAATAACCTTTTCTTCAAAGAATGAATACGGACGAGTAAATATTCATTCTTCTTTATTATAAACAGACGCGTCGTAATTTATCTCTGGTTTATTAATTCTTATTCGCGATGTTAATGAAAAATAATCCTATACTGTGATTTCAAATGGTTTGTATAGTATGTATATTTTTTCTGATACTTTTAATTTTTTTTTTATAGTTCTTCGAGTATCGGTTATATTTCTCTATGTAATATGATGCACACACATACACGATTTACATATGTAACGAATAAGTTCGCCTTTTTTGATAATGGTTTATTCGTAAGTGACGACTAACTTTTATTCAAAGTTTTATCCGAATAAAACCGTATTTGCCGCTCCCGAATAAGCTTCATATAGATAAACAGTTATTCGCGAGTGTCATTTGTTATTCGTTCTCTAAATAAATGATGTACCCAACTCTGTTTGTATGTACTCTGCAGAATCGCTCGGTAACAACAATTATTCTCGATGATCAAGTGGAATTCAGAAGGACTGATCTATTACTCTGAACCGTTATTAGTGACGCGTCGTTAACAATTGACCCTTTCTCAGCATCTGGATTCAATAACAATTTCGCGTATGAGTCGTTAGATGGAAACCCATTAGTCGGACGCTGCGTTACACAACCGGAAGACTCGTTTCGCGACTATCGAATAGTGACCACGATTAATAATCAAATAGAGTAGCTCATCATATGGCATATTTTTAGACATCTGGCAGTTGGAGAATCCCAATCGAAAAGGCTCGTTGGAACGCGTGAAAGATAATCACATCGGCGTTATTCGCATCGTGCGTTTCTCTGTTATGGCTTCGCAGCGATCGCTCGACGTTTCAGGTTAACCTCTCGTTGCGTAACACACTCTTCAATTGTCTCGAAAGAGCCTTGGTGTTTCTAGCTGGTATCTAACTTGAGCGATTCTAAATATTTTTATATTTATATCTTCAAATTCTGGTTCTGAACTGTTCCATGCCGCTCGACTTGAAGTTTTAGTCGAAAACCAATCGATAAAGCATGGCTAGATTTGATCGTTCGTTCAAAACCGCAAGTAGGATTGCCAACCGTCTTTTTTTTTTTTTTCTTTTAAAGGATAATCCTTTTCGTGGTACTGTTTGTCCTTGTTTATTCGTGGGTTCGAAAAGGATGCTATATATGTACAGGAACGTGGTGTGTGCTCTATCGTTTAGAAATAATAAAATTGAAGAAGTGATAGGCGGTAGGTGTAATCTAAAAAATAAAAGTAAAACATAAGATAATAAGAATGGCATTAACCTTATTATTTTTCGACTAGTTATTATCTATAGCGATCTATAGTGATATTGTAATGTAGTTGTCACTGTTATTTAAACGATTAAGATGTACAAGAAATAAATAAATCAAAAAATTTCACGTAAATTTAAATCTATATTTCAAGGGTTGTCACATATTTTATTTTGTATTGGACGCTACTTTAGTTCGATTACTTCATGGTACTTGATAGACGAATTTTAAGAAATTTCAAAGAACAGATAAATGTTGCGGCATGACGTCGAGTTACCGAAGATAATTTTTGATCCTCGGACAAATTTCGCACAACTGAGAGCAAAAAGAGATTTTTATTTCACGTCACTGTTTTTATGTGCGCTGACACGATGACACTGCCCGCGAAGTATTTACCACCGCAAGTCGGCAAAAACAGTTTTCATGAATAAAACTTCTTTCTCATAAGGATTCTCTCTGTACGTGTGCATTATTAACTCACATTTCATACGAATTACGTAAGATTATACAAGTTTGATAGCAGTCCACTTCTTAGAAAATGTTCATAGAAATCTATGCTGAATAATCATGACGATTGTAGTTCCACCGACTTGGCAACCTTGTTTGTGTACCATGAACCAACGACAACTCACGTTCCGTGTACAATTCCCGGCAGTGTACACAAAAAGATTTATTCATGGCGATAAGAATTAACGTTCTAGGGCTCCCGTTTTCCCGTTTGTTCGCCCGCGGAGGACATTCCATTGTCCTTTTTTTATTTTATTTTTTTTTATTTTTTTTTCTCTCTTCTTCACGTTGATACCGATGAAGGCAGCTACTCAAGCATTAGTGCTGAATCACGAACGTCACGGAAAAGTGCTGGCACCGTTTCATCTTCGTCATTGACAGTACATGCAACTAAACGTGATAAACTAAAAATAAAGTTACAATCATTTAAGATTGTAACAGGGAAGTTTTACGCGAAATTAACACGAAACGTAACGAGTATGAAATCCAAATTACAATTTTAAATTGGAATAGTCGAATCCGATAAGCGTGCGTGCTTTGTAGATAATTTATTTAAACGTTTCGACCGTCAGATTATCGTAAGTAACGGTAGCTATAAACAAGAATTCGAATAATGCTGCTTTGAAACTGAAGAATGTTTATATTATACGCCCGCAAGAAAAAAAGCTTTTTCTACAAATTTTCATTTCGTATAACAAATGATTGTAGAATGTCAACGTTTATATATATATATATAATAGTACATATATAATAGACATGTTAAAGCATTAATAAAACTTTGTTTGCTTGTTTCTTAATATTTTTTTCATTGATGTAAGCACGTGAAATTTGTCTGTTTTTCATGATTGACATTGTAGCTTGACATTGAATCATCCGGAAACAAAAAATCAACGATATTATTGACATATATTTTCTTTCTTTCCGAATGACGTTATCAGTAGAAAAAAAATGTTGCAATTATTTTCTATTCGACTTATTGCACTTTATTCCAATTATTGGTCATTTTCTTGTCGTTTCTTTGTTTCCATTACCGTTCGTTCAACGGGAGCCTGTAACGAAGTTTCCAATAAACTTGTTATCGCTATTGTTGTGCACAGTATTCTAATAGCGTCGCGAACTTTACGCTTAAGCTCGTATCAACACTCTTTTATAGTCAAGCTCTGTCTTTTATCATTTTGATTGAGCGACAGAGTGTGTGTGTCTGTTTGAACAACCAAAGACGTTTCCTGATGAATTATAAGCGCGAGCGAACGGTTGCGACAAATTATTTAATCAGGCTCGTTAAAATTTCGCACGATGGTTATGCGTTTGCACAGCCATCTTGCGAAATCAACCGGTCGGCGGCGTTCAACCGTTGAATCTATTAATCAACATTCACTCGGCGGACTTTTATCTCAGATTGATTATTCTTCCTTTATTTTTAAATTAAATGTAAACTGACAGTGACAAATTTATCACAATAATTCCTGACCTATCATTCGAGCCTCATTTTAATCGTAGAAAATATTTACAAAAAAAATCCGGCATTATCGTTTATAACTGTGGTTTAAGTAAAAATATTGACTTATCATTTTATCACGTTAAATTACGAACTTTCTAAGTTCTGAATCATATAGCCAACAATATAGGTCTCAACTTGATGGCTATTATATTTTAACTATATATTCGACTATTACGCAAACTTAAAAAAAAAAAAATGAGGAGTTTGAATAAACAGCATGGAAAGCTGAAATTGAAATGGCAAATCATAAATTTTGAAGAATTTTTTAATTGTATTTATAGAAAAATCATTTTACGAGGCTCCTTGTACCTAATGTACCAGTTTTAAATTTCTTCCTTCTTTGCATTCATTTGATTCGTGTTTTAAATTACTTTGCATTAGCATTTGCTTAGATGGCTCTCTTCGTAATTTTCTGACGTCACCATTAGGGATGTCAGTAGTCTGTTGGGCCCTCAATATAGTGTTCCGAGTGATATGCAACGAATAAACAGTTTTTATCTTTTACTTGTTACTCAAAAATTGTATCTAAATAAGAATTTGTTCTATCACCGTCGAAAAGTAAATATTCCATGTCGAACGTATATTTGTACACCTCGATGATCCATGACGACAAAATTCACCGTTGAGTTCTCACGTAAAATTCCACTAACACTTTTTGAAGAATCGCTTCTCTACTACGAGCTGGATTTATTGATTTTCATGGTCTCGATACACTCGTAACTATAGGTTGTACGATTTCTGAGCTTCTACAGTTATTCATGGCGCTCCGCTGTCCTATATGTATTAAAAATCCAAGAAAATACTGGTTTCACGCGGATAGAGACAGCTCTTTTAATAACCCTCCTTATCGAAAGACATTATCAATCGAAGCATTATTCATTTCCATCTCTAGAATTTTGATGACTCAAATCGCAATCTCAACAACTCGATCGTATTGAAATTGATCTCTTCAAGTTGAAGCACATTTCTAACGTGATTGTATTAGGCGTGGAAATCAATTCCGTGCCTTTACGATTAATCGTATGTAATTGAAATTTTAATAAAAATATTTACACGTCATTTTGGTACACGTTATTTTAATCATTTTTCTTTTTTTTTTCTCTTCCGGAATTTTTCTCATAAATAATAAAAGGTGCTCCTATATGTCGTTCAACTAAATACGCTTCATTTTTACCGAGGAAGTGGAAAATAATCTTTGTAGACAATTTTAGATTCTGACCAAAATCTACGGGGTGGTAAAAAATTTTGAATTAACGATGGCCATTAAAATGTATCCTATACACGAAGTTTGGTAGCCAACAAATTTCTCTTATCGTTCTTCTATAAGATTGGGTGTAGACATTTATTTCTTAGCCTCATATCTAATTATTTGTCGCATTTTCATTCGTACAGCAAATTTACAGACCTTTTTCTTAATTACATGTTTATTATATTTGTATTAATTATGTATCAACGATATATTCATTAACGTCGGTATCGGAGAAACGTCTGCAATTTGAAGTGCTATTTCATTTCCCTTCTTCGACATCGACTTATCGAGGTTCGGCTATATATCAAATCTGGAACGTCTGATCGCATTAATATTTAACTTATCGTTGACAAACACGTATAACACAGTGTCAGGAGATGGTACGAGCACAATGTTGTTTGAGGAATGACAACGCAACTAGAAGATAAAGATGTGGAAACGAGATATACTTCGAACGTGATGCGATATTTTTTGTTTTAAATACAGGTGCTGGACTAACGTAAGCTTATTCGCATACTCGACACCAGTAAGAAAAAGCTGAAGAGCCCATCATACAGGAAATCACATTCAGATGGAACTGTCGTCGATGAAGATTCTGTGATACCTATCAAGATTAATGCGTTGTCTATGCGTGTTTAAACGTACTTAAGAGAACACTCACGCGGATAACTTACTTGGATCATCAAATTATCGTGACAGTCGTTCAACGTTTTCTAATTTCACGCAAGACATCGTGAGTGCGCGCAATTTCCTAGAATCGAACGGTTTTACTGTGATCAAAGTGTACTTTTGAGTTCGTACCATTTAAAAGCGAGTTAATGCAGCGCGCCGAGAAAGATGGACTCGAGCAGCGTGAAGTCGAATCCAAATCCTCGAGAAAAGGCGAACTTGCTCTCGATTTTGTTATGGTGGTAAGTTTTCTTGTCTTCTCCTTGCCGATCGAGTGACGTCAGAGTCCTTACTACCATCGGCTATCGTTCGCCTTGCGTTTTACGATTACGTGGCAAATTTTGTTGCAAATATTTCGATTACTTAATAGAAGTATTATACATGTTCAAACATTTGAATTTATTTCCATCGTTGTTACGTGATATTGTGCAATAAATGAAATGCTTCTCATAGATATTTTGCTTTAATTTTATCAAGCGTTTCTCTGCTAGCCGAAAAAAGATATATTAAATTGTAACTCTATCGAGTGTTACCGAAACATTTTGGTTAGCGTAAAGTGGACAGAATTTTGGTAAAAAATAACGTTTAAGGAATCTCGCGAGATAAACTATAGACGTTCGATAAAATTTACCCCTTACCGCATGAATTTTACTTTATTATTATTAATAATAATTTTAATTAATAAATTTTTTTTTATTATTATTAATAATAATAATAAAAAAAAACACAAATTATTTCTTAGTTGTATCAATATTAACTTATAAATAATTTACACTTGAAAATTTGAAAACAGTTTCATTTTGAAAAGATTTTCTCGGTTCAACGCTTAAATGCGAAGGTTTTCCTGAAATTGCAGGAAATGCAAGAAGAATGATTATTTTCTTAACGATGACATTCTAGATGATGCTGCATTTTCTGTAATTATTCGTTTAGTTTTTGCGTGTTCCGGTATTTTGTTACTAATACTCGATATTCCAAGTAGTTTTATTATTTTCGATTGTGGACACGCTACTTGTATGCTGACTCGCATCTGGGTAATTACCAAATAAATGGTCCACTGGACGCTATCCTTGAGCTTAATCGAAATTAATCAATCTCATTTGTACTTGATCAGTACTTGATTAAGGAACTAAACAGGATTCGTGTATTTGGCGAAAAATTGAATACAACAACAAATTACCTAAATTACCCGATCTCCGATAGTCACGAGACAACATTTTAACTTTAAAGAAATTTTCACGAGTTTTAGCTTTGTGATCAACGCGATACACGATCAAGAAAGAATTACCTTTTTTCCAAAAATAAAATAAAATTCATGCAACAGGAAGTTAAATAACCGGTTGTCTGTTATTGTACGTGCTTCATTGTCTGATAACATTGCCGTACAGGTGGACGATAGGCTTGTTCAAGACTGGCTACAAGAAGATTCTGCAGACGGACGATTTGTATGATCCCTTGAAGACCGATCGATCGACCTTGCTCGGGGACAGGCTAGAGAAGTTAGTATCGAAAGTAATTCGAACATCTAGAAAAGAAAATTAACGAGAACTATATGTAATCATTTACACGTTTGTGAATATTTCATTTTCAGACGATGGCTAATCGAAGTAGAGAATTCAAGAAAGTCCAAGCGTCGGGCCAGCCTGTTGAGGGCTATTTTTCGCACCTTTCTCTGGGAGTACACTGTACTCGGACTCATGCAGATATTAAACGAATTCGTATTACGGTATGCTATTTCCTTTTTTTTATTTTAACGACTGTTTATATCGCTCTTTTCATTTTTCTGTTCGTTTTCGTTGTAGATTAGGGACACCGATACTGCTGGGTGGGCTCCTGCGCTACTTCAGAAAGAACACGACTGAAACGTACGAGACTGCGCTCATGTATGCGGGTGGGATATGTCTGGCAACATTGATAAACGTAATTACGTTTAACCAAGCGGTTTTTGGCGCATTCCACGTTGGCGCGAAAATTCGAGTTGCCGCTTGTTCCGTTGTTTATCGTAAGGTAATATATATGCCGAGCATTTTCGAGTCTAGGACTGGGGCAAAAAAGTTGGATGCCGAAGATACCTGAGCAAATCTTTTATTCGTTCAGGACACCCCTTCAATGACCTTGATAGATCAGTTCTGTCTCGAAGGACATTCGTACTAGTTACAAGAAAAAGTGTCATGCATACATGTTTTTTCCACTTTTTTCCCTAAATCTTACGCTTACGGCAAAGTAATGACGTTAACAATGTCGATAGATCAAGACAAGCTAAAAAAACAAAAGCCAAAAAATGCTATTGCTTCAAGCATTAAACAATTTTCGAGTAAACACTCGAAAATTTAGATATTAGTTGTACACAAAATTTATAAACACACACGCACATGCATCTGCGTATATAGATACATGTGTGCTTTTTTTTTTTCTCATCATTAGGTCATTTTTATGTGCTTTGACCGCGTATCAGTGTTTGTAACTCTTTTATTTACTCAACAGGCATTGCGTCTTAGTAAGACAGCTTTAGGCGAGACGGCGCCAGGAAAAGTGGTTAATTTAGTGGCCAATGATGTCAACAGATTCGATCTTGTTTCCATCTTCATTCACCATATGTGGTCCGCACCGTTATCTGCATTGATTATAGCCTACATTCTCTACACCGAGGCGGGATACGCTGGCTTAATCGGCATTGCCGCGGTGTTCGTTGTCGTGCCGATTCAATGTGAGTTTCCGGTAATGATAACCGCACTATAAAAGCTTCGAAAAGTTGAAGGCTGTGCCCTCGTACTAGCTTGAGATACAATTCCGAATTGAGCGAGGATTTCGATAGATTCAAGAAAACATTCGTTTGCATCGATAAAGAGGATTTCCTAGAGCGAGATAAGCTACGAAAAATTAACGACGCGCTTCTTATCGTCGTTGGTGTCGATAGACGCACGTGTAAACAACGCGGATGAGCCGCGGGATAAAGTTAGTCATGCCGACTGAAAATAAAAACACTGGAGTGCAGAGGTTTCAGCTTTACGAGTGTCAACATTGTTGAGATTTTAAGAGCGCTGATATAATCAGGTGGAAGAAGAAACTTTTAAAAGAATTACAGCTACTATAGCTGGGCTTATCAACCTGATAATATCGTGATTTGAACATAATTACTTTGATTATCTTCCTTAGTAGGCTCTTTACTTACTTCTCTAAAATGTTTTATGAAATGCAAATGTCATTACTACGAGAATATAGTTGATATTTTCATATCATTCTTTATATGAAACTTTTATACATGTCACGTGTTTCAGCGTACGCGGGAAAGTTATCTTCCAAGTTCAGGCTGCAAACAGCCATCAAGACCGACGAAAGAGTGCGCCTGATGGATGAAATCATATCAGGTGTGCAGGTAATCAAGATGTATGCCTGGGAGAAACCATTCTGCGTTCTGGTCGAGCTAGCTCGCAAATTGGAGCTGCAAGTGGTCACCAAGAGTTCATACATTAGGGGCATCTACATGACGTTCAACCTGTTCACCACAAGGATGGCACTCTTCTGTACCTTGATCAGCATGTTGTTATTTGGGAACGAGTTATCAGTTGACACCGTTTTCGTCTTCTCCTCTTACTTTAACATATTGGCGCACACTATGTCTGGAATGTTCGTGCGCGGTTTCGCGGAGATAGCCGAATGCATGGTGGCCGTGAGAAGACTCCAACACTTCCTGATGTACGAAGAGTTCCAGAACAAAGGGTTCACCTTGAACAAGTTTGCGGCTAGCCTCAACGGCAGCATCAACAGCGACATCAAACAGGCCTCTTACAAAACTTCCAGGCAAGACTTACCCTACATCGATGACGAGATCGATGGTTACGAGAATCTCGACGAATCGTCGGAGAAGAGGAGACACAATGGGCTAGTTGTTGTCGCTAGCGACTTGCTGAAGAATACCGCGAATCTTATGGAAGGTAAGCGTTCATCATTTGTATGACCTCTATAGACTTTGATAACGCAAGGTTTAAGAATAAACCTATAATTAAATCTTCCTTTTGTTACACCTGACAATGTGTATTCGTTTTAGAAAAGAAGGATTCTCCGGTGACGAATGAGGAACCATACGCGGTCAAGATGGTCAATTTGACGGCCAAATGGGAGCCAGGCCAGTCGGAGAACACTCTCGAAGAAATGAATCTGGCGATTGAGAAAGGAAAGGTCTACGCGGTGATTGGAATGGTAGGGGCGGGGAAGAGTTCTTTCTTGTCCGCGATCCTTGGAGAAATAGAACCGACCGAGGGCCACGTGAAAGTAAATGGAAGTCTGAGCTACGCTGGTCAAGAAGCTTGGGTCTTTGGCTCCACCGTTAGACAAAATATACTTTTTGGACAACAATACGATCGGCAACGGTATCAAAGGGTCGTTAAAGCATGTTCCCTGCTTCGAGATTTCAAGCAGTTTCCACAGGGTGATCAGACAGTTGTCGGAGAAAGGGGTAGTTCTCTGTCAGGAGGACAAAAGGCTAGAATCAATTTGGCCAGGTCCCTTTATAGGCAGGCGGACATTTATCTATTGGATGATCCTCTGAGCGCCGTAAGTTTAAGAGTCAGAATACTTATTCTGTTCTCGTCTGAATCCACTCCAACTTGATAGATACGTTTCAGGTGGACACTCATGTCAGCAAGCACTTGTTCGAGGAATGTATACAACGATACCTAGCTGGAAAGACAAGGATTTTGGTCACTCATCAGTTGCAATACGTGAAAAGCGTCGACTCTATTATACTTATCGAGCAAGGGAAAGCTACAGTATTTTCCAATTACCCAGATTTGTTGAATCAACGACCAGAGTACTGCCATCTCCTGGCATCCGACACCGAAACAAAGGAGGATTCTTCTTTAGAGAAAAGTTCAATAAAGAGACAATTTTCGTCGTCGAGTACCAGGGTAAGACTGTATTCCTGTACCACTTCTACATTTTACGAGCTACTATTTAACCCATAATTTAGTTGTAATACATCTTTTATATTTGCAGAGTCGAACACCAGAAGCTAGTAGCGGAGGAACGGACGACGAAGACGAGGACGAAGACCCCGATAAGCTATACGATGGCTTAGAAGGAACATCCCGTGGAGCAGTGAAGGGACCAATATTTATTAAGTACTTTCTAAGCGGAGCCAACATATGCCTTGTAATCACAGTCTTTCTGCTGTACTTATGCACGCAATTTTGCGCTAGTCTCAATGATTATTTCGTCCCTATCTTGTAAGTACTTTCAAACTCACTGTCCAATCGACTCGAATTCATACGAGTTTAACGTTTATTTTAGAGTAAACGCGGAAGAAGCACGACACTATGTACTTAAGCAAGCGGCCCAAAATATTAGCAACGACACATCAACAGACTTGTCAGAAACTTCGGACATTTCGTCGATGTACAATTATATGTACATTTACACGGGGATAGTGCTTGGAATATTCATTATTGGAATCTCCAGGTCTTTAATGTTTTACAAAGTGTGCATGTTGTGCAATCAAAAGTTGCACGACATGGCCTTCAATGCACTCATCAGAACGGGCATGAGGTTTTTCGACACCAACCCCAGCGGTAGAATCCTCAACCGATTTTCCAAAGATATGGGAGCGATCGATGAGTTGTTGCCGAAAGCTATACTGGACGCTACTCAGATATGTCTACTGATGGTTGGATCCTTAGTGGTGTCCTGCGTCGTCAATTATCTGTTCCTAATTCCCATAGTGTTTCTGAGTACCGTGTTCTATTGGATACGAAAAGTCTTCCTTAAAACCAGCAAGAACATCAAACGAATGGAAGGAATGAGTAAGCAGCATTAACGTTAGTAGTATCACCCAGAGATGGATAAAATGTTATAAGAAAAACATAATTGTAGATCTTAAAATAAATATTAGATTAGATAGATAAGATATTTGTCCATCTCTGGCACCACTTAAGAAAGACGTGCTTTTTGGTAACAAGGAACTTCTTTTCGCACAGCTCGATCTCCTGTGTTCACTCATTTAAATGCCACGTTGAATGGACTGACCACCATCAGAGCTTATTGCGCACAGGATATACTGAAGAAGGAATTCGACAAATTGCAAGACGTCCACACCTCCACTGTTTATATGTACGTGGTAACGAGCACTGCCTTTGGATTTTCGCTGGACATCTTTTGCTTCGTGTTCACATCATTAGTCACCTTCAGTTTTCTTCTACTGCAGCAATGTAAAGAATCTTGTCGACATTTCTTTTTTAATACGCCAATTATTCACATAGGCCTTGCAATTAACTTGATTTCTTTTGTAGCATTCTCTGGAGGTGAGGTGGGTTTGGCTATCACTCAGGTAATGGCCATGACCGGTATGATTCAATGGGGTATGCGACAAAATGCCGAAGTGGCCAATCAAATGATGTCTGTGGAACGTGTGTTGGAATACACGCAAATAGAGCCAGAACCGAATCTACGCGACAGAGGAAAGTTTGCGAAGAATACTGATAAGCAAGCCATCGCGCTTCCAGCAAACGCGCCGAAGAATTGGCCCACAGAGGGACTCATCGTATTCAAGAACGTTTACTTGCGATATGCGGAGGACGAGCCTCCAGTTTTGAAGAACTTAAATCTTGTCATTCGCTCGGGTGAAAAAGTTAGTCTCTTTTCCTGTGAATTTCATGCAATTATAGTTCCTATTTCAGATATACAATTGTATACGAGTTAGTATAGCAAAAGTCCTACATGTCTGTAAAATGTTACAGGTCGGTATCGTGGGTAGAACAGGCGCTGGAAAATCATCCTTAATATCTGCCTTATTCAGATTAGCGAAGGTTGAAGGATCTATCGAGATCGATGGCATAGACACTGGGTCCATTTGTTTAGAAGATTTGCGGCGTCATATATCAATCATTCCACAGGATCCTGTTTTATTCTCTGGTACATTGAGACGCAACTTAGACCCTTTCAATGAATTCTCTGATAAAACTTTATGGGAAGCTCTCGAAGAGGTTGGTTAAGTGGAAAAGTCAATTTTTATTTTCCCTTGTTAAGATTACTTTACGATTCAACTATATATTGTTAAATACACAGGTTGAGTTGAAAGATGCCATCACAACCGGTACAGGATTAGAAAGTCGAGTTTTGGATAGAGGCAGTAACTACAGCGTTGGCCAAAGACAGTTAGTCTGCTTGGCAAGAGCCATCCTGAGAAATAATCGTATACTTATGCTCGATGAGGCAACTGCAAACGTGGATCCACAGACTGATGCTTTGATTCAACACACGATAAGAAAGAAATTTGCCAAATGCACTGTACTTACTGTTGCCCATCGTTTGAACACTATCATGGACAGCGATAAAGTTTTAGTCATGGATAAGGGTCGCATGGCGGTGAGTTACATTTCTCACTTAATTAGAATATTGTTCTTACATTATTCTCAACGCACCTGGACAAATTTCAAACAGCATTGCTTGAAATACCATTTCAATTAAAATTTGTCAAAGTCTGATTGATAGTTCAAGGTAAAATAATACAACGATTATATATATTTTTATTTTCTGTTGCAGGAGTACGATCACCCACATATACTCCTCCAGAACAGTTATAGTCAATTTACCTCATTGGTAATGCAAACTGACCGTGGTATGTACGATCAGTTACTTAGGATAGCAAAACAATGTTACATTGCCAAATACGGAGAACGATGATTACCACGCCAAATATTTTTTTTCCTGGTACTTATTTTACCAGATACTTCTATTTCTACTTGACTACCGGTACGTAACATGTGGTGCAAGCGTTTATACAGATTTCAGTTGTATTAAAGTATTGTCATAGGTCTCGAGCGCGCTCAATATTCGAAGAATTATATTTTTTTAATCTTCATACGGGCGAATCGTTAGAACGATTATTCCAGTACTTCCTGTAAATATTAATGGCGCCGTTGAGCGGCACCCATACTTCCAACGAATACATATAATATATTTTTCTACACCCGTCATTGCGAGATTTACAAATTTTTGAAATCATGGATACGCGTTTTGATGAATTTCAGCGATTTGAACGATGTATGCCAGTAACATGCCAAATGAAAGTAGTAGATTTTTATAAGATATTGTATGAGAAGTTCCAATTTCAATATGTAGGCATAAATAAATATTGTGATCCGAAAAATCATGATCTGCAGGACGTAAAAATATTCGTCACGAATTTTATGAATGAATCAGTTGCAACAAAATGGTCCTTCATATTTCATAGAATTGTACGAAAGAGTGAAAATGCGACCGTAACGGTATTGTATGCAGAAATAGATTTACATTATACAGGGTGGTTCCAGATCACCTTGAAATAGTTACTAAATGGTAGGTGGTACAAGAAGACTGTCTTCAGTATTTTGCTTTTTCTTTTTTTTTTTTGTGGAATATGATAATATGAAACAAAAATGTTTGAAAAGCAAAAATCATTGAAACAGACAAGACCAAAGTGTCTCTAACAACATACGTATTATAAAGTATTTATAGAATGTGCTTGACATAATACGGTATTTATAGAATGGATTCGAAATTTACGCCTTTACCGTTTAAGCGCAGATACGGAATGATTGTTTGATTGTGCAAATTAACATTTAACTATCTCATACTTTCTACCATTTCTTATAACTATTTGGCGCTATAGTTGTTCAGAGCCACTCTGTATATTATAAACACATTATATGAAATGTATCGTAATTACTTAATGGTACTCTATATTTAATGATATAGATTGAAAGTCAATTAATTGTCTGTGTACCCCAAGGTGCGATCAGTTGTGTATCAAAGAACCGTCGGTAAAACAGCGAGCTAGTGTTCATTTTAAATTCAACGTCTTCAGAGATTATACTATTATATTTTTTATTGTATATGTGTATGTATAATATCAAGTTGTAAATAAAAATCTTTTTTATTGTTTTCTCGTCAACTACGAAAAATCAGAACAAAATACGATGCATATTTTCTTTTCTATGAAAACGATAGTACTTTGTCAGTACTCACCAATGTTGATCTTTGCCAGACAAATTCCGTTTTACATTCATGATTATACTGCACGTTTTATCTGCACAATGTTTTCAGTATTGTACGTTATTAAAAAATTTTTGAATAAATATTTATCCATTTACGTAACGAAGAAGTATTCGCCAGTCTTTGTTACTCGAATAGGAATAATGTTTTAATCGTAAGTCAAAAATGAAATTTTATATCGATAAAATATTTATTCACAACTCACGAATAACAGTTTGTTAGGCAAATGGCTATTCGTTATATAGCTAAATAAACGTACCCTTAACTTTGTATGTCATTAGCACTGAACGTGAACACACATTAACGTCGCAATTGTTTTAATGTTACCTGTATAAAACGTCTGGACGACTAGCTTTACTTATTGTTAGGCAAACTCAAACCACCCATTCAATCGACTTTCACGATCGAACTAAACGTCAAAACGTCACAGTGAACAAGTCCGAGCGCGCTTAGAGAGATCCAACGTGATTGGTTGCAGCTGCGCTAGCGCAACACGTCTCAGAATGTTTTAATGCGCAATTCAATTCTCGTACTTCCGACAGGTAGCCACTTTTACATATGGGAGATTATTTTAAAAAGTATTATACTTTACAAAAAATATAAATAACAATAAACTAAATTTTTTGATATCGTGTATTCTTTCTGAATAATTGTTTTATTAATAGAACATTAAACTTTAAATAACTGAAAGTAATGCCTTTATATTTAAAATGAGATATCAAAACTAGAAACATTAAATCATAGCTGGCCGAGAACAAAATGAATGACATTTGTATCACTTATAGAATTAGACATCAGTTTAGAATGTAATACACTTTTAAAAAACTGATACAGCGAGTCGCGAAAAATTACCTACTACACGAAAGGTTGAGAATCATCGAGTCTGAACTAAAATTAAGTAAAAAAATTGGTTAACATATGTACTCTGAAAATGTCTACATCAAAAATACATTTAAAGGAAGATCTAACATGATACTATCAGTATCGATATATTTATTCTACTGAATTTTAAATTATGAGTAAATTAAAAATATGCCACGCACCATACGTAAATTTATCAGTCATATTGAATTACAATTTTTTGAACAGGTTATTGCACGTTTTATATTAATAAACTTTAAACATTATTAAATGACTGACTTAATAGAAGAAAAAGCTATCCATTTGTTGAAAAAACTAAAACCTATTATTGATTGAATACATAGATATATATGTATTATACATCCAGAACATATCCACACTCTTCTTGTTAATTCATTATTATAAATTATTATAATCATCGATGTCAATATGACCCTCTATTGAGTATTGAAAGTGAACAAAATAAATAATATTCACTGGACAAGAGTATAGACAAACACGTAAAAAAATATTTATGAGCTAAATTACAAAAATTTTAGTCGATAAAAACAATTTAAGCGGTACAATAAGTCATATAAATTATTTAGATTGTATAAAAATAGAAATGACACTTCTTAATGTTGACAAGTAAATAACTACATAATAGAAACAACTGAACAGGATTTCATTAATCTTGAATATATCATACATGCTTATGAATTGGTTTGAATTCTGGAGTATCCCTCTATTTTTTTTTCATTTCATTTGATGATATTTCAAGACGTCCCATAAGATGCAGTATATTTAAAAAATAAAATAACTTTACTCTTGGTTGCCAATAGAGGAAATATTTCAATTTGCTATATATATACACGTTAAATTTTACTTATTAACGGCATAAGTTTACAATGTTTAATTTTTCTTTAAGAAACTCATGTCTCTGGGATATATTTTAATTTGTGAAATATCTTACACGTAAAATATGTTATTAAGTTACAAAAAGTTTTTGAAGTAATATTTCAGTTGTTCCTATTACATGTACTTCTTAATACAATAATTTTGTAATATATTTCGACAATTTCAAACTGACCGTTGTATCTCATTGTTAACAGAAGTAACTATATCATCGGTTTCTACAGTTATCTCTTTATCTTGTGCATGTAAATCACTGTTATTTGGTTCTTTCGAAAAATGGCCATGCGTATTTTGTATCACAGTCTTAGAATCTGAGGTAAGAACATTAGATGATTCATGAAGATGAGTCAAACTTTTATTCTTCTCCAAAACATCTTGTCGAAGATTGAACATAATGGTATTACCAGACTGAAAAACATAAAGCTCAAGCTTTTACAACCATAATAATTACATAATATTCAATTATTTTACTACCAAAAGCTAATACAAACGAAAATACTCGTTATTATATAATCGGGTATTAAGTACTTACAATAAAAATGTATTTTTGTTTGTTTTTGTGATTTATATATGAGTAACGGTCGTTACCTTTGTATCGGATGTTATAAGTTCTGCATGAGATGAGTTTGTTGTTGATAACATAGTTACAGTTTGATCTGTATTGTTTAGAGAAACATGACGCGGTAAAACACTAATAGAAGTGTTATGTTGACTCGTAACGCGTACATTTTTTCCACCCACAATTACTTTTTCCAACACTTCCTAAAATTTATAAAAACACTTCTATTTTGTATCCGACACAAAAAATATAAAAGTGATTACCAATGTAATTACCTTTCCTGCGTGAGAAAGAGTTACACCTTTAGTTTGACCCTTTTGTATAACAATCACGTTCGTTTTAGATGCTAACTTCGTATTGGGATGATGAGATATATTTACAGTTTTATTAGAATTTAACGTAACACCCTGAAACGCCATAAAAAAGACATTTTTTAAAAATCGAATCCCAATATCGTTGTAGTTTGCGTTAACATTCTTTTATTGAGAACTTTACCATATTGGTAGTGGTTTGATTATTAAACCTTGTAGGCAGTTTTTTACAAGTTAACGTTGACGTTTGCTTAGTTTGAGGTGGTCCTGGTCCATTTGATACAGTTTTATCAGGACATGCAGTTATTAGTCGTTGTGGATTACCTAAAAATAATTAAAAAATAAATTAGTTTAGAGTAGATTCTGTATTAATTAGTCATCCAGAAGCAATAACATTTAC
Source organism: Hylaeus anthracinus (assembly GCF_026225885.1). Taxonomy (NCBI): domain Eukaryota; kingdom Metazoa; phylum Arthropoda; class Insecta; order Hymenoptera; family Colletidae; genus Hylaeus; species Hylaeus anthracinus. The sequence goes on along the minus strand of NW_026534333.1, from coordinate 1,048,351 downwards.
TTGATGTAATGGTTCTAGTTACTGGGGATTTTACATTAGAATGGATCACGGGTACAACACGTTTTGTGCTGCTAACAGTTAGATTTGAATTCTCAGTATTTACTGTCTTCTCTAAATTATGAGATGATACGTTCGAGTCTGGAATAATAAAGGCAATTAAGTAAATTATTGAACGTATTATTGTAAAAATGTACCGTGTTTAAAAAAACATATATTCATACTTAAAATATCTTCTGTCGATGTATCTTGTGTATCAGGCTGCAGGTCGTTATTTGGTACACATGATGTATTATTGGACATTAAAATTGCTGGCCCAATTTTTGTACTAGGTTTATTTTGGATAGCAATTACTTTTCCTTTACTTTTCGTAATACCTGTGCCCACTGGGATCACGGCATTCGCATTACCAGGCGGAACTACCGGATGATTATTGGAATTTTCATGTATCACGGACTGTTTTGAATCTGAATACAATTTAAAAAAATTGCATTATTTTGCAAAATACATGTTACAAATATATTAAAATTAAAGATGCAATAACCTGTAATGGTTTCTCCGCAATTAATATTAAGTGGTATTATTGTAACATTTTGGTGTTGCAGTGAATTTATTGGCATTTGCGATAACTGCGTATCTTCGGAAGATCCTTTATGGACGATATTATGATTTATTGTTCCTATCGAGTTCGAAGACACTACCAAAACCTGCATAATATATCATTATTTATTTATTTGCTGAGAAAAAATATAATCAAACGATTTTCATTACCTTGCTTGGAATTGCTGCTGGGAGTGGAGAAGTACATTTTCGTTTTTCAGGCATGGTACATTTTTCGTTGACATCAGAATTGTTCTTTAGCTTATGTATATCCTTGCTTTTATCCAATTCAGTGGCCTATAATGTATTGCAAAAAATAAAGTAACTGAAACATAAAACGATGTCCTTACCATACAAGATAAGTATGTAACCGATACCTCGTTCGAAACGTTCTCATCGCTAAACTTATCTTCATTAGGTGTAGATTCATTATTGTTAAGTAATTTTTCTTGTACTTTTTGCTTCACAGGAGATTCACTTCTTACAGCTATTAAAACAAATTCACGAGTAATATATTTTTATTCTATGGATAGTATACAAAAGAATACTAAGTCATGAAATCTCCTTAACTTACAGTTCTACAGCTGTACACTATTTTAATAGACTAAAACCACACATTTACCAAAATAGATAATAGTTTTCCTTAAAACCTTTTGCATCCTCTGTTTTTTCAGGAACTAGAAGATTCCTTCTATTTGCCACTGCAGTTGCAAGGGATAAGCTATTTGCTAGCGTTGTGAAAGCAGATCGTGCCTTCAATTTTGGCAAAAGTGGAATTACACGACGACCTTCGATAGTCCAATCTGTACCAGTGTTTGGACCATTTAATCTATATCATAATAAATGATTAATTTTCAAATGCAATACCATTTTATTTCAGATTTTATAAATTATAATATATTTTGTAGAGTACTTACTGTTCTGCTATCGTTGCTAGTTTCTCATCATTCACGGCTCTCCGCACTTCTGCACGATGTCTTTCATTGGAAATATGTAGAACTTTAGCGAGTTCTTGTAATAATTTTTGTTTTTCACTAGTGAAAGGGCCCTGAGCACGCAAGACGGATACCATACTCCCATAAGCATCTAACTCTATTAAACAAAGCACATATTGGCTATATAAATAACACATTATCTAAATAACTGAAATTAATTTAAGAAATTTTAATAAAATTAATATAAATATATCTATTTTTTAATTAAATCACTCAATGTAATTACATTAGTTAAAATGAACTAAATATTTAACTAACACTTTTCTTTCTATGTTGTGCAACTACATTTATGATTTCTCTAAAAATATTTGTTATGGGATATATCTACATTTTACCATAATTAAGTTTCTTATTTAGAACAATATTGTCACGCATATAACAATATATGAACTTATTCACAATTTTAATGAAGGATTTTCATTCTATTTGAGTATGTTTTATTCATTATCCATACATTTAACAATTACCACAAGTCTGGTAAAACCCAAATGGCTTTTAAATTACAGCAGTTAAAACAATGCTATACAATACATTCCTACAAAAAGTAAATATTAAAAATAAAAAAACCAGTTTGTGTATTTTAGTTATATTTAATAACAAATGAATACATATTTATACATCGGTAAATATTAATACATCCATAAATTTGTAATGATTATCAAGTATAGCTCTTCAGGTTTCCATTATCTATTTTTCAATGACGCAAATAGCGTGCATTAGGATATTAATACCTATTATAAAACTGCGTTACATTTTTCGACATGTACGATTCTTTCGAGACTGTAAGAAACTAAACGTTACTGAACTAAGAAAATAATTATACGAAACTTAACCTTACCTAAACATCGCAAATATTTTCTGCATTCATCACGGGTCATTGTTTCATGTCTCAGCGACCACATGGTTCCATGCTTCGATCGTTATAATAAATATGATCTAATTTTACCAATGTTCGTACACTTTTTCCACATTTTCGACGTTTCGTTGACAGTATGGTGAGTTGATGATGAAGTTGTCGTACAATTACTCTTATTGTAATCGGTATTCGTTATAAACGTTGGTACTCCTACCAGTAAAGTTCACTGATATTTTCATGTATTGGCTAATCTGGCACCTCTCGGAAAGAAAACTGCAGTACCCACTGAACTGTATTAATTAGAATAGTTCAGTGTCGGTACCTTATCTGTCTTTGTCTACCAACGCATGCGAACAAGTCCATGATTCCGCGCGCCTATTGAATATCCTCTTTCTATTCAATTTACTCAGCTTTCAATTATTCTCCTGTAATATTTTATTGTTACTACTGTTATACAATATATAAATTGTATAAATGCTTAATATAACTATAGAGACATTATTATAGATAGACCAGGGGAAACATAGTCCTGCCTGTAAGTTACTAAAAATAGAAGAAAAAAAACACGGTATCTTATTTACCTCTGTGTTTCTGTTAACGTGAACGTAAAATACATACGTAATTATTAAAAGTATAAACGATAACCATTTATACCAGCTATATACGTTTTATAAATTCTTATTATATGCTGTGATATATCAGCCAATAAAAGAAGACAGAATGATAAAATACAATATCTCAATGGATTTAATGAATAAAAAACAAAAAATAAAAAATCCAAAAAACTCCTCATCCAGACACTTGCGTTATCCAGACTTTGCGTTATATTAATATTAATGAATATAAGTTAGCTGTAAGATGAATGCCGTCCAAAAGATGTAAAAGTAAAATACTTATACTTTGGTTTGGTTTAAGGTAAAATAAGGGATTGTGGATTAAGAGAAGTGTACGGAAAGGTCGTACGTTTATTAATTTAGCAACACTTAGTAGTGTAATAAGGCATCTGGTAAATAAATACGCATACGCATACGCAATGGATTTAATTCCACACCAAACACAGCGATTGCTTCAGCGACTTTAAACGTTTTACGCCCTGTTAAATAAACATATACGCGATATCCTGATAAATTCTTTATTATTTCCTACGTCGATTCCTTTCGTTATCTTCGATGTGAACGACGACTCTATACTCAGAAATTCCCGTGGGTGACGTATAAAGTCGTCCGTAGGCTTTTCCTCGTCTCAGTCGACGAACGCCAACGTCCTAGGATCTATTTATTCGCTCGAGTTCGGTATGCATCGTTTGAAATTAATTGGGAAAAGAAGTGAAGTTTGAGCGGGCTGAGAAATTCAAGCGACGCGAGTTCTAAATAATTAGCAATTGAACGAATACAAAACACGGGCAAAAGTGGTGAACAAAAATGCGCTTAATCGCGACGATAGTTGTCGCGGTGCTCCTTGTTACTTATTTCGTTGATTCCAGTGTCACGCCAGATGAAGGTAAGGTAAAGTGATCGAATTAGAGCGTGCGGTCAATTTAATAAACTTAAATAGACTTTTCTGTCTTTGATTATCACCTTAATTAGTTAATAACCCGAATCGTTGCATTATACAGCGAATATTGGGGAAACAAGGAATTTGAATACTTTGAAATAACAGTTACAAATTTCCACTTAAATTGATTATTTAATACATCGGGAAAAGACTTACCATGATGAAATTTTGATACTTTCATCATAAAACTCTCGAGCATCTACACAAATCTGTTGTAATCTATATTGTTCTCTAATTACAATCTAAAATATCGTTAGACGTAGTTATCAAGATCATCAATTTGAAATTTTCTCTCCTTGGATTTATAAGATCCAAGACTTCTACTCTCGTGTTTTTTTATATTTTCCTACGAAGTGTTTTGAAATCTTAAAGCAAATTTATAAACCGTCTGCACTCGGAATTTTCAAATAGTTTTCAATTACAAATTTTCCAATTATTTGAATTAAACATTGAGAAACATGCCGAGGAAATTCTTACTTCTCAAATAAAACTAGCTCAGTAAATGCATTAATTGCATTTTAATAAGGAACGTTAATTGCATTTTAATAAAAAAAAAAAAAACATCTGTTATATTCAGACGAAACGTAGAGGTCGCGAAATGAAATTCGTTTGTTCACGATGTAATAGGTACGCCGTGAATTTACAAAAAAGAGTAACGCGAGACGTTCTGGATTTCAATTTTGAACACGGATCAATGTTAATTATGAAATCTAACAGACAACCGTTAAAAGTAAATGAAAAGCGTACGGCGTTACTGCACCTGCGACGCGTTCCCATAACATGTTTACGGTATTGCAAACCAGTCCCCATGCAACCCGACAAGAAACCCGGTAACGACGTGCTCCGAACGATAAATCGTTTCTCCAAGACATTTAACTCGAACTGACTGTTTTCGTGTTTACCAAATCCGAGGAAAGATTTCTAAATTCAACGTTACGAACAATTGCTCAAACTTCCAGTTACCCTTGCTCTTAGAAATTTATTTAACGCTCAAACTACCAAGCTGGTCAATTTAACCCTTGTATTTCAAAGTTTTCAAGTCACACTGTTAATAACAATCCTTTTACCGCAATTTTTACGAACAACTATTGTAACAACACGATTCATTTGATTTATAAATCAGTTTACTCCTTATTCCTCCAATAACAAAAATATATTATAGTGTTAATATCGCTTTAAAACAACGTTTATCGACAAACGCGTAATGTATCCCGTTGGACATGAATCTGAGAAAAATAGAGGAAAATATAAATATATGAAACTATTCATAAATTATACAGTATCGGAGAAAATGATAGGACATGCGCGCGTAGATTTAATTTTTCGACAATAACGTAAAATTTTACGAATTTTTTCATTATCGTAAATAGCGCATAAATTGTATGAAATCCGGCCTTTGTTCCATGGAAATTCCAGAAATAGATTTAGTAAAATAAGAAAAATTCGAAAGACTTAATTACTGACGAATACCGATTTTTAAAGTTATTTACCCGGAATTTCTCAAAACGAAAACGAAAGTGTTAAACTATATTCTAAAACTATAATTGTACACACTTTATTTGCCTTTTCTATACGTGTTTCACAGATCTAACGACAAGCCTTCAAGAAGCATGGAGCAACGACGACTTTGCGATTACGTTCTCGAACATCAAGTCAAAGAACAAAGCGTCAGAAGCAATGGTCGAAACACTTTTGGCTGTGAAATTCGGCAAATACAGAACGAAAATGATGCTAATACTCGACAGACGAACGAAACGAGGTAGGAAACACGTTCATGCGAAACGAACGATCCTTGTGCCAAGTGTAAAAAATTTACTTACGCGCCTTTCTAAAATAAACATACTTTTCATTTATAAAGAAAAACGATGTAACCGCCACTACCATCGATAACTTTGTTCCATCTTCCAGGCGATTTATCGAATTGCCTGATGAAAAACAAAAAAAAAAAAGAAATGGCAGATTCGATAGAATGAGTTCTTCAAATATTCTCAGTGTATTTTTAAGCATGCGAAAACTTATCTTTAGTAAAAAACAAATTTGGCCGCAAATGCGTTTAAAATTAGGTGTAGGTGTTCATTTATTGTTGGAAAAATCGTTGAAAAAATAATTTCGATTATTTTAAGCAATTTTATGATAGGCATAATTTCTTTCAGTAATCCTCGAGAGCGTCCATGACGATAGACATCGAACTACCGAACACATTAACGTGGACACTTTAAGTACCGATACACCGTTGAAGAACGTGATCGTGATAGTGCATCAGAGTCGACCAAATGCTCGAATGGATGTTTACATCGACTGTGTTTATCAAGGAGCGTTGTCGCTGAAGAAAAGTTTCCAGGAGTTGGCGGATAATGAAAATAGTCCTCTTGTGGAAGCAGTGAGTGTTTTACCTATCTTTCATTCAAACAAATTTAAAGAATCCCTTTTTTCCTGTCTAAAATCAATTCTAACACACATCTGTTACGCACTAAAAGATCGACTCTCCTACAGCATTCAACTGTAGCAAAAACCAGGTTGATATCTTCATAAGTTCTTGAGAAAACAACTTGCGACAGTGTATGCGGGACACTCTGTATACGATCTGTCGAATAGGTCTGCGTACGTGCATATATCGTAGCATTAGAACCCACCGAGTCCGCGCCAGTTTCAACAGTGAATACGGTTGTGGGCGTATCGTGCGTCTGAACTTAACCGAGACGTAACGAGAATCATACGTGGATGTTGTAACTCAACACATTGGCGTCGAGATGTCCGGAGTCGCGAGTCATTTTGTTTCAATTGCGTTTCGTTGGAAAATACTGCTACAACTTCTTCGACAAGTAGCATTTTTCAACGTAATTATGAATATAGTCGTAAATCACTTTGTCACTTCGTGATTCACGCTTCTCCCGACTCTTTTATTTTAAAAATAATAATTACAACAACCCGTAGGTCTAGATACGATTCAAATTCACGAATTAAAAAATGTATAATAAACAACACGTGCATAAAAGCCAGGCACAGAATTATACAGAAACGCACGGGACGAAATCGAAATAGAAATTGTTGTCCCGCTTCGAATAATTATTCTCTGCGTCTACGAACCAGAGAACGAACGAACACGATCGTGGCGAACATTATTTCCTCCTTGGCCTCTGACGGAGTTTCACGGTGATACAGACCATTAACGACGTTGGAGACCGTAGGATGATGTCTTTCCAAATATGGCTGGCCAGGCCGAGGTTGCTTGTCTTTATTACATACAGCTGCTAACTCACGTAACGTATTTAAGAATCGAATTGATTTCGATTAGCTTAGAATTCAATCTTACTGAATATGCGCAACCCACTTTCTTGTATACGCGATCGAGATGCATAAATATTAAGAAACTTGGCCGAGTTGCAACGATATACGACGGCGGCAAATCTGACCGCAAGCCTCGGATGATTATTTATTTAATCATTAACCCGTTTGCATCACACTGGGAAAGTGAACAAATCGTTCTTATCGCTAACATTTTTCTTAATTGTACCCGAATGAAAATGTTTGAAAACACGTGACGAATAACAACAATATAGTTCATATTTAACGCTATGCTGTGATCTGCTCATTTCTCCAGCTGGTACGTCTTTAGTTTAGGGAAAGAAGAAGCTTAGTAAAGGTATATCCATCGACGTCCGTCATCGATGTGCCGACACAAGAAAACTGTTCCAATGATTTGGCCTATACGGACACGTCATCAGATCTCCCGACGAACAAAGAGTCTCACGAATCTAATTTAAGATCCAACGACGATCGGAATCAACACGCTAAAGACTCTAACGATCATTCGCCTGGTATCGAACGATCTCATGCAACGTCGAATGAAAAACAATATCATCGTCGATCTAAAGATCATGCTCACGATTCCGACGCTCGGTCAAATATAGTTACTTATCAGATCGATGATTTCGACAATTCGGATAAATTCGAACGGTCCAACCAATATGACGACGTCAAAGAATCTCGTCGCTTAAACCGTGACCACCATTCGACAGAATCGCGTCAATCGAACCGATACAATAAACGTTTTACCGAAGACGATCGCGGTAAAGATCATTCCACGGACGACCTCGAGGAGTCGGATTTATTGAACCATTTGGGCCATTTGCACCAGTGGTCGCGACCCGAAGACTTCAATGGACCGCGTCGTAAGAAAACCAGAGACAATAAAACCGACGAAATAGATTTTCTCGATCAACCAACTGTAAATTACAAAAGGGTTCCGCGAAGAGGAGACATAGGGATCCAGAGTTTAGACGAAAGAGGTGAAATAATAGTCCCCTTTTTCTTCTTTTCTTGTTAATGACTTTCCAATATTTGTCTGAATATCAATGCGACCATTTTCGAACACTATCGTATCATTACATTTTGGATAGACTGACGGAAAATTACAATTTTACAGCTTGTCTCACGGACAGTCAAATAGTTAAAACTCTGAACGAACTGATCGTTGCTACCAAGAAGGTCTGGAGAGAAATTGAGTTGAATGTAAGTAACGCTATCATAGTCCAAACCCCATTAGCTAATTTCTACTACATGTAAGTTCCATTATCCGAACAGGCTACGTTTCAATTAAATATCCGTTCTTTTCTTCTTGATATAGCCAGTTAATACGATTAAAATTTACTCTGATAGATTTACTCTGATAGAAACAAAAAGTTCGCGTTCTTCGACGTTATTGTTTCAAGTAACAGATGTTGTATTAAGAAATAAAAAAGTGTACATTAGATACGGATGCGCGGTGAACTCCTATACGATGATATTTTCGTATTTCTTCGTGTAACGACCGTTACATTAATCCGACTCGTAACAATCCTTTTCTTTTCAGAGACTGGAAACGCAACATCTGCGACAACTAATCGAAAATTGTGCAGGCTGTCGCGTACCCCTCGGTGAGTGAAGTTGCGTTGTATTGAAATAATTATTATTAATCGTCAAGAACATTTCTTTCCTGTTACTTTCTCGTTTTTCTTTCGACGTGGTTTTGCTCCGTCACAGTTTTTGCATGAAAACTGTTTCAACTTTGCTACGGTACTTACAAATGTACAAATTATCTAATATGGGCGACGAGAGAGTATTTATATCAATGTATAAAACGGTCTAACATTGCAATAAACGTGTCATTTTTGCAAATTGGAATACTTTTGTGACTCGTATATCAGGATAGAGTGGAAAGTAGCTAGAGAAAGTGAGAAACGATCAGAATGAACATGAAAGTGTGGTAACGAGTGAAGTATAGTCAACATTCTAACGTCGAACGCGTTTCATCGTTATTCTATTTCATTTTATTTGATCTTATCTCGACGTTGGTCTACCCTGCCGTACCCTACCGTACCTCGCCTCACCTTACCTTAATTCGTTTGTTAAGAATTGGCAAGGTTGGTAGATACGTAGAGAAAGGAAGCATCAAGTTTGGTATTATAAGAGGGTACACGCATATTGAGTTGATCAGAACACGGAATGGAAGACTAACGTGGTCGAATATACGAAAACATCGCAAAGTAACGAGGACACGAATTTTGAATATGCCGAACAAGTGGGTATAGTCGAGAAGAAAAACAGAGGCCCGTGGGTCGTATCGTACCGTTTCATAGTAATCGAAAGCGAAACGGCGCGGCGCGGCGCGGCGCAGCGCAGCGTACTAACGTAACGTGAAAAACATCAAGATGGATCGATATATCAAGATTTTTGAAGACGAGTTGCACAGTAAAGAGAATTCTATCTAACGGGATACTAAAAAAGGTATGTTTCAAAGGAGGGGAAGGGAGCTAACAACTAGCACAGAAGACTCGAAAGAATTTAGATGTACACTTACAAGATCCACCCTGCACACACTTCGTATCTCAGTAACACCCCCGCAAACACCGGGTTTTGTGAAACGCCGTTTGTTACACGGACAGTTCCAGGAAGTAGTGGATTTTTCTTTGTAACATCTTGCTGGACGAGGTTCGTAACAACTTGAGGAACGTTGCTGTAATTTCACAGTTCCACCGACGACCACAACGGCAGCTCCGCCTCCTACGTGCGATTATAAGTCACCCTGCTTCCCGGGAGCTGATTGTCGCAACACTCCACGTGGGCCACAATGCGGCGCTTGCCCCCCAGGTTATACCGGAGACGGATATCGTTGCGCTATAGCGGTCGTTACCTGTGCGAGCAAACCGTGCTTTCGCGATGTCCCTTGTTACGACCACGCGGACGGCTTCAGGTATTTTTCATTTTCATTATTTGAAATATAGTGTCATTTTCAATGGGACAATAGTTGCACCGCCGTAAACTTTCATCAACCATAGGAAGTTGAGTGTTTGTTCATCCAAAATCCTTGGTGTTTGTCGACGAGCGTGCAATACGATGTAAGATGTACAAAGTTGCCGCGAGATCGCGGACAAATCTATCGTTCGTCGTATTACTTATGAATTCTATCTAGATTTATTTTCATTAACACTTAGCCCTCAAAATTAATTGTTGAAGTGCCTTAGCGAAAAGTTCTGCCGCTCGCATGAGTGATGCGGCGTTCAACGTGATACACAGAGCGTAGATAGAGTAGGGGAGCCAAACCTCCATCTGGACTACTCAGCCAAATATTGGCTTTAGCACTTACTGAAAGCCAGAATTGGGAGATTCGATATTCAAACAATTAACTTTCTCTTCGTTTTACGATTCATCGAGGTCTTATACTTTAAACACCCGTTCAACTTCGATCTGATGACTAGTAAGAATGTTTATTTTTGAGTTTCTGGGAGATTCAATATTGAGACAATTAGCCTTTTCTTTGTTCTACGATTCATCGATTCATCGTATACTTTGAACCCTCGTTTAACTCCAATCTGATGGCTCGTACGAGATTCTTTGGTATCTTCTTATCGACGAAGCCATGCACAAACGTCAGGGTATGTACCCTTATTCGCTCGCGGAATGAGCGCATACTACGTCGAGTAGCGGGAAACCCCTTCCGTGACTTCAAATCAAGTTGCAGCGGAATCGGATTCACGTGGCTTGTTCTCTCTGCGCCAGTTAAGTTATTTCTACCGTAAATAATAAGCATGTAAACTTTCCAGCTGTGGAAAATGTCCTTCTGCCTATATTGGCGATGGCATACGTTGCGAGCGTCGGAGAAACGGTTGCGAGCTAAATCCTTGCTACCGAGAAGTAGAGTGTGAGTCAGTCGTTTACCCACCATATTACAGGTACCAATGTCAAAACGGATACCATGACGATGCTATTGGGTTCATGTATAATTACCCGACGTCTTTGTTTTCGTATCGTTCAATCGTTTGAAATTAACGTTTCCTTTTCGTTATTGAATCAGATGAATTAGAGTTCTACTCCATTAAAAACGTAACGGGCAATCCATTTAATCATTACACGTTACTTTTTCAAATTTTAATGGACTATTTAATAGTTACCCGTTACATTTTTAATTTACAATAAACCACTCGTCCGTTACTCGCTACTTTTGTGATTTGTAATGGGCCGCTTGCGATCTGTAATCGAACGGTCATCCATTATATATATTTTTTTACATTGGACAAATATTGTCTTCAAAAACAGTCGGACAATTATGCATCAACCTAATATCTATCAATTGGAACTCTCTGTAACTGTCTCGTGGCTATCCTCTCCACTTCTCAGGCCTATTGACTTTAGCGAGCTTCGGTGTCAAGCCACGATCCCATGGTTGTAGGGTGTGGTACAAAAACTCATCAAAGTAATTTCCCAGGTACAATAACACGTCACTTGTTTCTCTCGCATGGGACATGGACACACGGTACATGGGATACATTTACAGTTAGCGCCTCTTATAAATATAAACACATTTATATCGTATCTGTCGAAGCAAACACTAGCCGACACTAGAGTAAACAGAGGAGCGAGAAGTTCAAGTACGCAAGCACATCGAATAAACTCAATACGTTGTCGAGTTATATTTTCCGATGCTCTGGCTATCTTCTAATATGCGCTGTGTTCGCTAAGAATTCCATGAAATTACATATTTTCAACTGCATTCATTCGCTAAAAGCTAAAGAACAATCGAATGTTATAATATTAATAAAATACAAACAAGGCTTTTTTTATCATGGTTTGTCTGAGCGTAGTCTAACAAACGCTTAAATTACGAACAAAACTTTTGGTGCAACTTACAATACATTTTCTGGTTTTCCTTCAAAATAACATTGAAATTAACAAAATCCGGCTTCATCGCGGCTCTTTCGAATCGCACAATTTTTTCATTTTTATCGTGGTAATTTTCAGATGTGGTCCATGCCCAAACGGCTTCATCGGCAATGGTACCTCATGCATTGACATGAACGAGTGCGATTTGGCACAGCCTTGTCATCCTGGAGTGCGATGTATCAATCTACGTCCTGGATATAGATGCGAATCTTGTCCGGTGGGATATATCGGGCCCACTACGGAGGGAATCGGAATAGAGTTTGCTAAAGTGCATAAACAAATATGTCAAGACGTAAACGAGTGCGAAAATAACAATGGAGGTTGCGACCCATATATGGAATGCATCAATACAGAGGTAATTTACTTAACTTTATATTAAAGTATATCGTTTCATTCGCGACAAACGAGTCAGATTTTCCCCGAAACATGTTCCGTTATTTTGCTTCGTTCCAGGGTTCGTACAGATGCGGAGCGTGCAGGGCAGGTTTTGTAGGAAATCAAACGGTTGGCTGTCACCCGGCGCACAATGTTTGTCCAGACTTGACGACAGTTTGCGATTTAAATGCCGAGTGCGTCTGCATCGATATCGATCAGTACAGATGCAGGGTAATTGTCAGACACCTAGTGTACCAAAACGATTATTAAAGGCTTGATCTGCTTAAATATGTTTAAAAAAAAAAGTTGAATTTTGCTTTTTTACATACTCGAAATGCTTCTGATTTTAAAACGATATCTACGTTTGACGTTTAAAAAGGATGCGATTTTCAGTGCCGCGTTGGATGGGCCGGAGATGGACTTCTTTGCACCGTCGACCAGGACAGCGACGGAATTCCCGATAGAAATCTTCGGTGTCACGATCGACGTTGTCGCGTAGACAATTGTCCACTGACGCCAAACAGTGGCCAGGAGGACACGGACCAGGACGGCGTGGGCGACGCGTGTGATCCAGATGCTGACAGCGACGGCGTGCTAAATTCTTCGGATAACTGTCCCTTGGTTTCAAATCCTGGTCAGGACGATACAGACCGAGATGGGCCAGACTCGGTTGGGGATGTCTGTGATAACTGCCCCTTAGTCAGAAATCCAAAGCAAGAGGATACAGACGGTGACGGGATTGGAGACGCTTGCGACAACGATATCGATAACGATGGTATCGTATTGATTACAAAACTTTTTTTTATTCGACCACCCTATATACGCAGGAAATTTCTGCAATTGTAATAAACGATACGTCTAAAATGATACGAGAAAAATATATTTCAACAATCCGTGAAGTTCCGTGATCGGTGTAGCGAGAGAAAGAAGAAACGATACATTTTCAAATCGCTATGTGCAATCGAAACTGTGCTCGTCCGCTTCGTGAAAATATTTGAATATTTTACTACGGACTAATCCATAGGCGGTACTACATTTCTATTTTTATTTGTATTAAAAAAAAAAAAAGAAAAAAAAAAGAAGGAAAAAGAAAAAGAAAAAAAAATAAGAATAAGAATAAAAATTAGGATACAAGGATACCCTTGTTTTTCCAGGTATTCCAAACCGCCAAGACAACTGTCCAAAAAAGATAAACTACGATCAAACAGACTCGGACCACGACAGGATTGGTGATGTCTGCGACAACTGTCCGATCAATCTGAATACAGATCAAATGGACAGAGATGGAGATGGAGTAGGCGATGTTTGTGATAACGACAGCGATACAGACAGGGATGGCATACAAGATGACAGAGACAACTGTCCCGATATAGCGAATCCCGGCCAAAACGACAACGACGGCGACGGTATAGGAAACGAGTGCGATCATGACATAGATAATGACGGCATACTGAATTATCAGGACAACTGCCTTTACGTGTATAATCCAGATCAGCGTCACACTCATCGTAAGTAAATGTTCGAGGATCGATACTAATGATAATTTTGTTTCCTACGGACAAAAGGAGAATGTTGAGAAATGGGCATTTTGGGAGCTGCTATTAACTGCATTCGTGCCTCCTATTACATAACAAGTCGATACGTAATTTTAGTTTAACGAAACTTTCGATATACTTTTCAGATGAAAATATTGGTGACGCTTGCTGGAACGACTACGATAACGACACCGTGATAAACATTCACGACAACTGCCCTAACAACAGTTTAATCTGGACGACAGACTTTCGAAAATATGTCACGATTGCTTTAGATCCTTTTGGCATCGCTCAGGAAGATCCCGTGTGGAGGATAAACAACGATGGTGCTGAAATACAGCAGCTTGTGAACAGTGATCCTGGAATTGCTATCGGTAACTACAATTTATACAATAAAAGCAACAGATTTTTCTGGCGCCACTGTAGCTCGGGTAACTCGGGATCGTTAAACCCGTACTGTAGCTACAATCAAACATAGCTACAGGGCCCGAGGGTTTACAGAAATAGAAATAGAAAAGAGAATAGCCCGTAGGGAACGTACTGATATTAGAAAGACAAACATATCGTTAATTTTATTATTTTCTTCGACAGGACCGGATGTATTTAGCGGCGTAGACTACGAAGGCACATTTTTCGTCGACGACGACGGAGACGACGACTTTGTTGGTTTCGTGTTCTCTTATCAAGACTATCGTAGATTCTACATCGTAACCTGGAAGAAGAGCCAGCAGCCGTACTGGATGGCGAATCCGTTCCGTGCAGTCGGGGATCCTGGAATCATTTTGAAACTCGTCGACTCGAGCACCGGTCCCGGTGAACTTCTTAGAAACAGTCTTTGGCACAACAAGGACACTCCGAATCAGGTGAAGATACTTTGGCGGGACCCAAAGAAAATTGGCTGGAAGGAGAAGACCTCGTACAGGTGGCAACTGTTGCATAGGCCAAGAATTGGTTTGATTAGATTCAGGCTTTACCAAGGGAAACAATTGATGGCTGATTCCGGAAACGTTTACGATTCAACTCTGAAGGGCGGCCGACTAGGCGTATATTGCTTCTCTCAGGAAAAAATCACTTGGTCGAACCTGCTATACACGTGTAAAGGTAAGAAGAGCAGAAATTTTAAATGAGAGATCGTTTCTTTTACTCTAAACATATACTCGTCAACTTTACCGCTGAAATATCAATTTTAGCAAACGCATTATTTACATAGTAAGATATGCGTCTTCGTTAAATGTAATAATTGTAATTTTATTTTTCAGAAACCGTGCCGCAATCAGTTTGGAACGAGTTGCCTACAAATTTGAAGAAGGAGATAGCTGCAGAATTGAGCAATGAAATTAGACCTCATCACAGACAACAACAACGCGAGGAATACAACTTCTTCTAAATCTTCCGAATTACGCTACTGGATTAAAGAGCATAAATTTGATTTGTTACGTAACTTACGTGTATATATGTTTACAATACCATATATTTTATTTAACGTTCATTCGATTCTGACCAAATAATCTTGTTTTACGATTATGGATTGCATCAATTTTGTTTTCGAATTCGAAATATAACATTTAGATATTATGCATTATTTTACATAATTAATTTAAATATTGTATACTTTGTGATTATTGTTCTTATCTTAGTCCAGTATTGTTTTTTTAAAAAGTCGGATAGAAAATGAATACACATAAAAACAACGAAAGAGTATGCTTATAGTTAGTATGCAATTTAAAAAAGATATCAATAGTCGCAATGAAAATAATGGTTAATTTAATTGAATAAAACTGCAAATATTAAAGAAAATGTTTATTCTACACCATGTGTGATATCCTCTTTTACATCAAATGTGACAGTAACGTGAAGTAGTCGGATCGTACAAAATTGTAATAATAACTAAAATAGAAAATGTAAAAATAGTAACGATTTATGTTTGTATAACTACAGACGGAACACACACATATATATATATATATATACATATATTTGACAAAATTTGTTCATGACCGGTAATATAAATATGTTCACTATGTCTCGGGTTGTTTTTTGTTATTAAGTAACGTTAATTCTATACTACTGTCACTGTCTTTCGTTTGTATCTCCACATCATATGTATTGGCCTGTAAAAATAAAAAATTCAACAATTTTTATCAAATTTAAATCAGCGACGGTACAAATATACTATTATAATTTAAGCGAAAGTACCAATTGCAATGAAGCTAAAAAATATCTAGCTACTTCGCAAGCAGATTTGTCGTGAACGACACTATCAAAATTAATCTTCTTTTGATCCACAGCCTGTAGAGTATCGATTATGCGAGAGGTATAATCATGAATTCGAAATGTAGATCTGATTTCAGCCTCAGCCAATTTTTGTTGCAGAGAGGCATGCCACCTAGCTACAGTTTGATCTAATTCGGTTGCGATATTAGATTCCTCAAAAATCTCTTTCATTTTACCTTCGATTAAAGTCTGATAATCTGGTAACGAATACATCAAATCGTCTGAAATTGATGGTTCATACGAATTGTTATATAATGTAGAGGATTTTTCACTGATGTCAAATGAATTATGACGAACAGTCGATTGTGATTGGATATCGATAGGTGAAAAAGTTCTATCCATAATCTCTTCGGTATTATCTTCAATGAAATTGTTTTCCAATGAATCGTTAGTTACATCTGTTGTAACTTCATGACAAGAATTATCATTGTCTATTTCTGTTTCATTCAAACATTCATTAAAACTTTTTATAAAATCTTCCAATTCCTCTAATTAAAGAAAAACAAGATATATGTATTTAAAAATATTACGTCTTTTTAAATAATGATTTATCTCGACTAAACTCACGTTTTCGTAAGCACTTAAATTTTTGTTTTGCTTGTAAAATAAAATCTCTTTTCTCAATTCTAAACAATTCAGTTTCATATGAAATAAATTTCGTTAAACACTCCGATTCATGCAGTTTTGATGCAAAATGCTTACGCTTTTTCTGGAATTTAAATGAGATATATAATTAAAGTATTAAAAGTATAACCCAAACAGAAAAAGAATTAAACATTGTAAATTTATACATACTGAGCCGAATTTCGTTTCTAAAAGAGAAATGTATTCTGGAAGCTTTAAAATGGTTGAATTATCAAACAATGAATTTTTCATTCCATGAATTAATGGCATTGGTTTCCAGTCAAATTCATTTATACCATCTACAGAACATATCGACAATTTTGTCGATTGATTCCTAATAAAAACATTAATGTATGCAAAGACTTAATGTCAAATTTCAGATGTAATATGAAGATTTTTTAAAAAATACCCTCTTTTCTGCAAGCCAAATACTCCTTCCTTCAATTGTAGTTGATCACCTTCATCAATAAGACCTAGTTGCTTGTGATTGTTTGTCAGTTTATTGATAGCTGCACATTTTTTATTTCTTTTATCATCGCTTTGACATATTTCTTCAACTCTAGTAGTTTCCTCTGAACTCTCATTTTCAAATTTTCTTTTCATTTTATTAATTTCTTTATAATTAAGAATTGAGGAATTTTTATCAATAATATCTACTGAATCCTGTAGCAACTTATTTTGAATATGCTGACTGTTGGGAACAATTTTCTCTATATGTAATTCTTGTGAAATATTAGAGTTGGCACAAGAGATTTCATGGTCTTCATTTATCATATTTGTTTTCTCTACAATTTCTGATTCGCTTGCCACAGAGACATTGTCTATTTGCAGAGAAAAATTATGATCTTCAAATTCTTCATGAATGGATGTAGTAAATTCATTGTCATTAAACGAGGTAGCTGACTGATATCCTGAAGTTCCAGTACCAGGTGTTTTTGGTTCTGAATAAGATGATAATGAATTTCTTCCTTTCTGAACACGAGAGCTACATATACAATTAAAGTCATAAGGTGTTAATTCATCCACCAGCATTCCACTAGTATTTACAGCTTGATTGCACCTTGAAATTAAAAGTAAGCAATGATAAATGAAAACTACATACAAAGAAGATCAATATCAATCTACTTACCGAAAGTCATATTTCTTCCCAATGATTTCTCCTAGTACATCATAAACTTGAATAGGGTTAGATAACTGAATTACATTATTTTCTAATTGAGTAAAACGGTGACTTAATAATTTGACTTTCTTCTGTACTTGAAATTGATTCTTTTTATTAATATTTTTTCCGACATTTGTTTCTAAGTCACTAATAACAAAGTTTTCAAAATCAATGTATCCTTTTTTAGAAACCCTCTTTTCATTAGTTTTACTTTCTTTACTTGACTTTTTTAATTCTTCTTCCCTATTGAAAATGTAATTGGACTATCAACTGTGACACATATGTCTTCAACTATATTTAAGAGCAATAGTTACTCATAGCCAAAGAATACTTGTTTCACAACTCCTATCTCGTTAAAGAGACATTCAATTCTGCGTACATATACATTGGTTGAATTTTGAAGAACAAGTGCTGCTTCTCCAAAGTTTATACTACATGGATCTTCTAATAATGCATAATATTCCTCTAAAACCTAAAATAGTGTATGATTATATGTTAAATTTAATAATTATTATTCTAATGCCATTTACCTGAGATAATGGAAATTTCCAATCTGCAAGATCCTTTGCTGGCTTCATAAGCTGTATACTAATATCCTGTAGTGTGACCATTTTAGATGCTAAGTATTCACAATTCTAAGGATATTTTATTAAATAGAGATATTGTTTTGATGATTACTTTACATTTTTAGAACAACACAAATGATACTTTCAGTCACAATCATTTCATTGCATTTCTTCATATACATAGTGATAAATATCACCATTCAATATTCTAGACCTAGACCATAGAGCACAGAGAGTAGTTATTAGTTGGTACCGATTAGGATTTTTAAGCCATAGACGATACGCGCAGATGAGATACCTTTCAATTCATATTTGTTGGTATGGGGCGCTAGCAGCGCTAGTAGAGATTGACATCACACCATTGTTGAGCTCTATCATAAGGATAGAAGTTAGGATAGAGCTGGGTAGAGCTCAATGCTGCTACAGAGAAAGCTTACAGAGCTTGCTGCTTTTCTGGATGCACCCGTTGGCTTGCAAGCCTACATTATAAGCAAGTGACGCCCACCTATAATAGCTTTGCGTGGGACCTCCTATTGGCTCGTTTTTAGAACGATAAAAATCCGACTGTGATCGATCGAGGCAAATTAAGGCTGCTATCTGCTATACAGAATCGTATTGAATCAAGAACACTCAATAACGATTCGTTACACCGAAACTTTGTTCTTTTTAATAAATTTTAATAAAATCGATTCATTCGACTGCTCACCGACGTGTAGAATCTGTCGATGTTCATCCAACCGTGTACACGATGGAAAATCATCGTCGAAGCGTTATGAACGGACCATTATGCTTCGTTGAAGATTTTTCTTTTGATGAATAATAGACTCGAGTTGGTTCGATTCTCGTAAATGCGTCAGGTTATTGTACCGT
This sequence comes from Hylaeus anthracinus, assembly GCF_026225885.1. Lineage (NCBI taxonomy): Eukaryota > Metazoa > Arthropoda > Insecta > Hymenoptera > Colletidae > Hylaeus > Hylaeus anthracinus. The sequence continues at coordinate 1,028,744 of NW_026534333.1, read as the reverse complement.
CGGGGGATCCTTTGTCGCTCGATGGATCACGATCTGTTGTCTTTTTACTGATTCCACAAAAGATTAAGATCGACGAGTGAACAGTGAGATATGTTCATGAGTGAAATCCTTGAAGAAATCTATCGAATAACCTGCATCTCTTGACATCTACTCGGTGTCGATCGGTCCATCGTTACGGTTTACAGAATTGTTCTCGTATCACCTGAGAAAGAAACTCTACGACACTCGTCGCGTATCGTGGTGTTCGCGATGATACGGCAGGAAATAACCCTGGCGAAGCCGGCACGAAAGAAACGGAACGTCGATGAACTTATTGACGAATGATTTTCAAGAATTTCATAGAACAATAGTCCTTAGCGCGTTTCGTACTGTTTACGGATTTGGCTGCTTGTCATAGATATATCGATGTTCTTGGAGAATCATTCTTGAAGTATTATAGGTAATAACCGTGTTTTGTTGTGTCTTCTTTTTTTTCTGTAATATTGTTAGTTATACTTTTAAGAAAAAATTTGTTAGCAGTTATACATGAAATGGGTAGTGCTTGGTGGCAGTGCGCTGCATGTTTGAGAGCACAGGAAGAAGATATTTGTGAGTTACACTTGAGTCACTGTAATCTTTACGATGTACCACCCGATGTGTTCATTTACGAAAGAACATTGGAAAAGCTGTATCTGGATGCCAATAGAGTAATTATGAATGTTACAAGTTGCTTCTTTATATATACTTTTCAATAATTTGTTGTAGTCCTTCAAACTAGACATAGAAACACAATGTACTTTTTTTTACAGATAAAGGATCTTCCACGGCCACTGTTTCAGTGCCATGAATTGCGAGTACTCTCCCTTAGCGATAATGAAGTCACCACGTTACCACCCGCCATAGCATCGTTAATCAACTTGGAATATTTAGACCTCAGTAAAAATAGTATGTATATAATGTTATTTGGTTTAAAATCTTTTGTTACCAAGTATTTCTTAATTTTATCGATGTTACATTTATTTTTGCAGGTATTAAAGAATTACCAGACAGTATAAAAGAATGTAAAAACCTTCGTTCTATTGATATCAGTGTTAACCCTTTCGAACGTTTCCCAGATGCTATTACACATATTGTTGGGTTGCGAGAATTATATATAAACGATGCATACATAGAATATCTACCAGCAAATTTTGGAAGACTCTCAGCTTTACTGACATTGGAACTTAGAGAGAATAACATGATGACATTGCCAAAGAGTATGAGCCGATTAATAAATTTACAGAGACTCGACATTGGTAATAATGATTTCACTGAATTGGTAAGTTCCATTTTATCACAGTCACGTAATCGATTAAACCGTGTATTAATTAATTGCATTCTTTTAGCCTGAAGTTGTTGGGGATCTTATCAACCTCACAGAATTGTGGATAGACGGCAACGATATTAGACGTATACCAGTAAACATCAATCAACTTTATCGTTTAAATCATTTCGATTGCACAATGAATGCAGTTCACATTATACCATCGGAAGTAGAAGGCTGGCGAGATATTTCGATTATGCATCTATCTTCGAATGAAATTTACCAATTACCGGATTCCCTTTGCTACCTACGTACAATTGTGACCCTCAAGGTTGACGACAATCAATTGAATGCACTGCCAAACGACATTGGACAGATGTCAAGCTTAGAGGAGCTTATAGTTACTAAGAATTTCCTTGAATATTTACCGTCGTCTATAGGACTTTTGCGAAAACTACACTGTTTGAATGCAGACAATAACTACTTGAGATGCCTTCCACCAGAAATTGGAAGTTGCACTGCATTATCACTGCTTTCATTGCGATCAAACAATCTAACGCGGGTTCCGCCCGAACTGGGTCATTTATCCTCATTGAGGGTTCTTAATCTTGTAAACAATTGCATTAAATATTTGCCTGTGTCTATGTTGAACTTGAACAATTTGAAAGCTTTATGGCTGAGCGACAATCAAAGTCAACCATTGGTGCCACTGCAACAAGAATTTAATTGTGAAGAAGACATGATGGTGCTAAGTTGTTTTATGCTTCCACAAAAGCCACGCCAAGAACTCGATCGTGAGTATTGTTTTTCTAGATAATACAGTAATTCTTTATTATACGATCACCACGCAGAATCGGGCAGGTTCGTTCAACGATTTGCACCTCGTCCGACTCGAGTTGGCGTTTAGCCGTCGAATTGTCTTTATATCTTTCGACGTATGTCGCCTGTCACGTTTCTGGCGATCTTATAATAAAGTGTAACCGTATATAAATATTCTGATACACATTACATTTTTAATTTTATAATTAACTATTCGCTAACTATACATATATGATACATTATCGCTGCTAGTGGATAACGAGGAGGAAGATGAAGAATGAAATGGTAAAGACAAATACGCATTCCTCATAGTGTACAATATTACCTTATTCGCAGATATTGCATAACTGTAGCATAAACAAATTCACAATTACAATTTTACGTTTATCATGTATAGAAATACCGCCGGCTGTAGGACTAATTTCGAGTTCAATTGTTGGTTCTGGAAAACGGATATGTTTTGCTGCTGAAGTAGAATCCGAAATCCCTAGACAACTTCATCGAGCACCAACTCCTTACCCTAAAGAGCTGCGCAACCTTGCTAGGCATGCCCGCAATTTACAGCATCAATCGGCACACGATCAAAGAGTATGTCTCATTTACTATTTACGTGTCTTACATGTTTTTATATTTTGATGAATTTCAAGAATACGGAAAGATCGCCTATTAAAAATTACAGATGCATTTAGAACAGGAGACTATGATCAAAGAAGCTATTATCGCAAAAGCTACTACTACTCTGGATCTTGGTTCAAAAACTGGAACCTGCTTTCCGCAAAGTTTATTTAACAAGGTATTAATCAAAGAAGTATGAAAAGTAAAGGTAATTTATTAGATTTCAGGTTAATCATCGACACCATTGCAGTATTAGAAATTAAAGTACAGTGTAAAAATGTGTTACATTGAAAGAAAATCAATGTCAAATTTAGTAGTATACTATGAAATTTAGTTTAATCTCATCCATAAAACGTACATATTGAATGATAAAGACTCTTTATTCCTGTAGGGATCACATTCTTCGCTTTCACCTACTGAACGTCATACATCAAAAGGGTATAAGAACGGTAGTCTTACAGATGTTGGAAAAGAGCAATCCGTGTCAGAGGAATCTTCCGATGAAGCAAATAAGACGGTGCTTGCGAAGGAAAAAAGTCCGGATATTCGAGAAGCAAAATACATTCGTAATCCCACATCAGAATATCTTAGCAAACCTCCAACAGTAGCAGATTATGTAAATTCTGCGTGGAAACCAGACGAATATTCAAAGGCGAACACAGCCAAAATTGTAGAGTCAGAGAAGTTTGCTGTAGTTAGTAATAACGGTGATCAAATGAACATTCAAACTCCAAAAATAAATGAAGTTCCACCCGTTCCGCCGCCGTATCACATTGCTGCTGCATTTTCAAAGAAGGCAGCACTTTTTCAACAATTAACTCAATGTACGTCATCTATTCTTCATAACTACTCGCAGTGTTGTATACATATATATTAACAAAAACAAGTTTTAAATATACATTTCATTATTCTAGCAGGTCAGTCAGACACATCAAAGATCGTCTCTTCGCAAGCCGATATCAACATATCAAATTTAAAGACATCTCAGGAAACTCAAATGCAAAATTACGATGGAAATGGAGAATCATTTAAGGCGGAAGAGTACGTGCGTTTGTGCAGTGAAACATTTTCATCGGACAATGTAGATGCACCAAATGTCTTATTTAATAATGCAGATACAACTTCCCCAAGTACACCGGATCAGATCGCTGTGTTAACTGAACCAAGCGATCCAGAACAATCCTTTGACGGCGATCGATCATTGAAACCAAGCAGAATTCCAATTTTAAAAACGAAGCATTTGGAAACTACGAATTCTATTTCGAATAGCGATCTATCGAATAAGTGTACGAACTCACCCATTGAAGAGTACGAACCTTTAAAAGTATTAAACACGTCGTGCATACCCACGTCTCCGGTAACTGGAAAAAAGTATCGAAGTCCGATTTCTATGCAACCGAAACTTTTAGATCGATCGAAGAAAATAATAAACGGAACTATTTTGAACAATACGTCATGTGACAATTTAACGTCATTGAATACAATGAATTTGAACCTAGTTGGAAATTTGAACACAGAAGGCCAAGATACGACTTCAAGAGGTATTTCTAATGAAATGATGAACATGAACAGCCCCGCGAGCATGAAGAACGAAAGTAACTCTGGTCGAAGTACACCGATTTCTCTTAATAACAAATCTTTAAACGAGGTGAACAATTCTAATGTTAACAAATATAAAGTTGCCGGGATGAATGAATTTCAAAATTCGGAAAGAAAACCAAGGTTTAAGTGGATGTTTGGCCCACACAAAAATGCTAACGTAGTATGTTTACTTTTTTCTAATGAGAATATACAGTATAGGATATTTTTAAGTCTATCGTGCATTCAGCAAACATTAATTATTACGTTACAGTTACCTGTACAAATTAAAAAGAATCCAGGCCTTGGTTTCAGTATAGCTGGTGGAGTGGCAGGCGCGGAAACTGTAAGTTTTTAAATCTCAAAAAGGGAAAATAAATAAATTTGTATGTACTTATAAATGAACGTACTTTCTCATCCTAGGGAATCATTGTAACGAAAGTTAACCCAGACGGTCCGGCTCAAGGTACACTTCGACCAGGAGATAAAATTTTAGAAGTCGATGGTATAGATTTTACCAAATCCGATCACAACAATGCTGTGGCTGTTCTTCGAGCTACCGGTGCAGTGGTATCCATGATGATCAGCCGTCACCAATGACATCAAGTTAACGGACAAGTTGTTTTCTTGTCGCACACGATCAGTTCACAGGACTCAGACTGATTATACTTTACGTAAGTTTTTTAGTGTATATATTTTTTATAATCGACATTGACGAACATTGATGAAAACGCACGAAACATAGAAATTTTATTATGTTTGCTTCGAACGCTTGTTTTCACGGTAGTAGATTCTATTCTATTCGACGCTATCGAGTGACTGATTCGTACGACTGAAGCAACGTTACCAAAGGTGAAAGTGGAGGCACTCATTCGAGGAAAACAAATAATTTCTGCCTTCCAATGACCACATTATTTATAAATGCAATGTCTTCACAAGAGAAAGAAACAATAACAAATTTCAAAGATAAGAATTTGATGGCTAGGTTATACCGTAGACTATGAGCGCGTTCCCTTGCACAATTATATCGACGGAGAAGAAGTTTGAAATGTGATGTACAAGCGGTATTTTTAAGATGATATTTCTTCATGGGCAAATTCACAGCTCACTCGTATTATTTGCCCACGTAAGTAGCGTAAGATAGTAAGCTATTTAGTAAACAATTAGGGTGGTAAGTTTGTTTTCCTTTAAATTTATAACTCTATAAACATATGACTTATGTTGTTTTGTGGTGTTTGTTGTACTTGTGTCAACTCATTTGTTCTCTTTGCGGAGGGCTGACAATGTGCCAGAAACAGAATACTATTTATTAATTATATATACAAAAAATAACTATATAAAAATGATTATACATATATATATATATATATATATATATATATTATACAAAAATTATCTCCTATGGTTAAATGAGATTCTTACAGACATTTTTTTGATAATATTTCGTATGTGTAGGAATATTTTTTCTACAAGATTTTATCTTATCGTGTAGATTTTAAAAACGCACAGAGTGTCACAAATAATTAATTTTATTTACTTTATTTACGAGCCGTATCGATGGGATATTTTGATTTTATTTAAAAATGTATCTGTAAGAATCTTGTTACAGTAGCCGGAGAAAAAAAATATTCTTCTATGTGCCGTAATTTTATTCGTAACCTTTATAATCATCTTATCGTTATTGGTCCTAAAAAAATATGGTTCATTGCAAATTTAAGAATTCTTAAATTTAATCGTGTATTTTGTTTCACATCGTACTTGTAGAAACTACATTTTTATATCAGATTTTGCTTGCCATTGATTCGTGATACGTTTGCTGTATTAGAGATTAAAATATATTTTAGTAATTTTTTTTTTATCATGAATTCAGATGTTAAGTCATTGATAAAATGTAACTGTTATCGTTGTGGTTGTGAATTATTATGATATTTGATTCATTCTATACTAAAGGAACAAATGTATGTACCTTGTAGAAACTGTTTTTGATAGCAGTTATTAATATGGCATAATATCGCCAAACCGTAAGATAAAATAACACTACTTTTCTATGTTAGTGGAGCTGTACCGAAAACTGAAAGTTATTCATGTAAATCGGGTAGAGCTGTGAGATAAATGTTTAGAAAAGTTGTGTGACATTGCACAGCACAAAGTGAACTGTTCATGTCGAGATGTCAGTTATAACCAATACACTCTTTGTATCCCAGAACTTTTACAGCAAGATAACAATATCACACTTCACTTTACCTCGCATACCGAACAATTACAATGCATATTCTCTTTATCTATGTATATTTTCTACAAATTCAGTTATAGGTTTAATTAACTTTAGTAACGTCGAGAATATTTAGACTATATTTTTATTCATTTTTGAAAATATATTTAAATAACGTATATATCATTCGTTTTATATTTTGTCGAATATCTTACGAAGTAGATCTGAAATGATTTCTTCTTTTTCTATATTAATTTAATCATGGGATTCTGTGGTAATTTCATTAACATGCTAGCTATATAATGTGTCGAACATAATTTCAAATGTACATAAATTATTCTATTCCATAACTGCTCGAGCTTCAAATTGTTCAGTATGTTCTTTGAAGCTTAAAACATCCAGAATTGGAAAATAACAGAAAATGTATATTTTCAGAAAGATTTCCACCATTGATATCGTATTTCAAATAAAATCTTACTCGGCGAGTAAGAGTTGCTCCTTCTATAAAAAAAAATATGTAGATATTACATTTTGATATATTTTCGAAACAAACTAAGAAAAAAGAACAGATTATTTTTGACCCTCACTTTTGCTTATGTATTTTGCGAAAGTAATTTTTAACGACTATATACTCAATTACGGTGTATTCTTCGTAAAAGTTATCCGTGATTCGAGTAATTTTAATTTAAGCTATACAAACAAAACCGATGTTGCAAAAATTATGATATTTTCGTCACTTTCTTTATTATACATAGTTTTATTATATAAAAGCAGCTACGTATTTAAATTTCTGGACTAAATACATCACTATGAATAATCTGTATACCTAGTCATATTGAAAAATAAGAAGTATGTTTGAGGGTGAATTGTAGTTTCATATAATTGTAACGTTTGTATTTATATCGATAGTTTGAGTAGGTTTCTTAATATCAGTTTTACCCGTAAGAGCTACGATAAAGAAAAATGGTATATTTATATATGCATTTACGTTTAAACAGACACTTTTATGTAATTAGTTACAATAAGCAAGCGTACACGTTCACTCTCGTATGCGTGGTAAGTTTCTTAACAGAATTAAACATTTCGTTTAAAGTATTACAACGTTACCGTTATTGGTTTTGCGTTAGTGTTTCGCAAGAGAAATTCATCGCGACAACAATTTTGGACCATGAGCACACATAAATATACAATCTTTTCTACTATTCTACTATTAAACAGACTGACTACTTTTTGAGTAAATATTTATGTGGCATTTAAGGGAATGGAATGATTGTACGAGACATGAGTGATTGAAAATGCGATACGTTAAATTATGTATATACAAATTACAAATATATAAATGAATAAGTGGTCGTACTCGTTATAGAGACTTTTATTTGGGTTTCGATTCTCTATCAAATACTCTTTTCCGCTGATTCTATACCTTGTAATATCGATCTACCGCTTTAAAGACGGTATAATCTTTTCTAAAGAGCAATCGTTACACAAAGGATATTAGTCGGTACAGCCACTTCCTTAAGATATTTTTTTGTACACCTTCTATTTGAGTAACTCGTACGACAATGTCTATAGATCAATGTACAAAACTGCTCACAGTTCGACTGGTCATCGTGTAATAACTACCATGCAATTGTAACATTTCGAATATGTTAGAAAAAAAAAAAAAAAAAAAAGATATTTTACCTTTATCGAAAAGTCCTAGTTGGTTGTGCAGCAATAAATAAATTAATATTTACGTACAAAAATGTTTCCAGACTTTTATTGTTACAGTTTCGGGAGGGCCCTTCAAAGTTCATGTTAACAGAGCTTTCGAAATATTTGTTCGATATCTCATCAATGCAAGTCAATGGTATCATTCTCCTATCAAAAGGAGTACAGGGTTTTCGACGTAATACTTCCAGAGATTCGAATACCTCGCCATGGTAACGCCGTCCACTACTCGATGATCGGCAGCCCAGCTGACCGATATTACGTTTGCAGCTATCACATTTTCGTTGTCGTCGAATCGCGGAACTTTTTGCACTTTTCCAAACGCGCCGATCACAATCTGCGGAGGCAGGATCACCGGTTTCGTATACGTGCCGCCAACCTACCAATGACGATCGGATAAACATACGAACGACATAAAGTAGCCAGCGTTTAATCGCATATACGTACAGTATAGAAAATATAGAAAATATAGAAAATATAGAAAATATTTGTAGAGAATATTCGTACACCGATCAATTTCCAAAAAAGCTAGGTACAATTGTAACGTATTAACTTATTTTTTTGTAAATAATAACATTCTACATATTCTCGGAAATCTCTAGAACATATAGATTACAAAAAAAAAAGAATAGCTATTTATGTAAGAAATTAACAAGAAAAAAGCAATTAATCGATAGAAATGTCGAAGGAATAAGTATTCGCACAACTGTTTGATTGTTAAACTTCGTTAAAAAAAAAAAAAGAAATTTACATTAATTTACAAGTATATGATACTTTCTTCGTGGTTTAGTTAAATTAACTAAATTATTAGTTATTCGAAGTGGGATTTTCATCGATTCCTCTGTTAGAGCAATTTTTAAAAGTACTCGACTGGAAATTTGATGTTTTCTAATTCGCACGGAGCAATAAACTATCGCGTTTACGTTACAAACTCTGCTGTAAATGGTTCGTCGTCAGAATCGTGCAAATACATATTGCTTCTATACTTTTACCCACTTTTCGCATTTTTTTGGTAATTTCACAAATTATATTAACTAGTAAATGTTGTTTGGACTATATCTATCTTAGAGACTTCCGAGAGTACGTAAAATATCATTGATTATAAAAAAAAAAGATGTTAAGAAACTACAATTTCACGGAAAAGTTTCTTGGGTTAGGTCGTACGAATACATTCTACACCCACCGTATTCAAAAATTGATTGATCCGAATATCGTGGATTTCGTGAAAAATAAATGAACTTACGATGCCGATATTAGACAACGAGAACGTCGTGCCCGTTAAATCTTGAAGCGGTATCGAAGCCTTCCTTCCAAGTTCTTGAAGCCTGTTCAACTCCTTTGCGATCTCCAGGATGGTCTTGTTTTGAACGTTTTTGATATTTGGCACCGCCAGTCCTTCGCTCGTGTCCATAGCGATGCCAATATTATGATTCTCTATGACGCGTATCGTTCGATTCTCTTCGTCGAGCCACGCGTTCAGATTTGGTACCTTTTCCAACGCTCTGGAAGCTGCCTTGACGAAAAAGGGCATCATAGTCAAAGAGACACCTTGCTCTTTCAGGTACTCCTTCGCCTCGTTTCGGTAATCCATCAATTTATTAACGATGCACTCGTCGCTGTACACGAAGTGTGGTATGCTCTGTAAATATTTCGTTTTCCGTAAATGTATCCCGCGCCGCGAAGGTGATCCACGGTACGTTTACCGAGAACGTGCAATTAACGAAGGAAAATACTGGTGATATTTGAGCGTTGAAAATAACGAGGGAACGAAGCGCGGTTGGAACGCCGGCATTTTCTGTAACGCTTCGATCGTATCTCGTCTGTCAACGTTAACGGGGAAATTCGGCCGAGTGGTTGGTGCAGAATCGATCGCTATCAATCGCGTGTGTCAACGTCAGTTTTAGACAACGTGCCTCTATTATCGGTTTCCCTTTCACGCGACTCTCGACCGTTTCACCCGCTCGTGGTACGTCCCGGAATTTCGTTAAAAAACGCGTCGTTCTAGCCGCGAAGGATATTTCGTTACAAATTGTTCTCTTTTCTTCCGACTCGCTGGTCATTTTCGGAATATCTGTCAGTAACACAAAGGCGGATAAAGAGAAATGAAATTTAACTCGATTCTGAGAGGGTCGACTCGATATTCTCTCGTCAGCCGAAACCTTCCTTACCGACCGTTTATTCAACGGTCGCAAGCACGTGGGAAGAGCGGTAAGCGAAATTCTGCTAATTTTCCAATTTACACGCGGTCCGCATTTTACGGCACTGTAGTTTATCGATACCGTGGCCGCGACGCGTACGTTACGACTTTAACCGAACAGCCCGATCATTATCGCGAACAATGAACCTTTGAAACAATACATACACGCGGTTAGTAAACATTCAGCTGTTTGTTTAGACAACTTCCTTACGAAAACGTCAAGGTTGCCTTATCTCGAGATGTACTTCGTATTCGATACGTTACCGCTACCGCGTGTCTAAACAGTGCTATTTTCGCGAGCAGACGAACGTTGCGTTAAATTAAGTCGACGGGTAATCGAACATTTTGCTATACCAGCTACGAGCGCGGAGAAAAGAAAAAGAAAAACGATCAAATATGTTCCCTGGAAATTTCCGCTCTTACGATTTTTCCACTCCCTCCTAAGTGCCTGGAAATACAACTTACCAAAGATTGCGTCATCGTTTTCCACATATGCTTGCTGTAGCCTTTTAGCGACACCGCTTTCCCGGTTGTTGATTTTTCCACGACCCTCTTTCCCGCAGAACCAGCAGAAATTTTTTCCAAGTGAGCCAATATATCCTCCTTAAGCACTCTGCCACCTTTGCCCGTAGGAACGACGTCCTTTAACTTGATATTGTTCTCCATGGCTATCCTCCTGACCGCAGGAGTAGCCAGCGCTTTTTCTAGCCCGTTCACCGGCACGTGTTCCATTCCCTCGTTTACGGGCCCGTTCACATTCTCACCCATTGTCAACGGCCGGATTTTGTTTTCTATCCTTTCGTCTTTCGCGCTCCTATTATTATCGTCGTCCAATTCGATGTCCAGTAACGAATCGCCTATCAGTGCCACGTCGTCCACTTTGTAGTGCAAGGCCTTAATTAATCCATCGTAACGGCTGGTAATCGTTACAGACGCTTTGTCGCTTTGAACCTCGCAAATGTTATCGAATTGAGACACCCGGTCGCCTGCTTTCACGAACCTATGCATTCAAATGCGTCGGGCACGGTTCAGTTGTCTTTACGGTACATTTATGTACAATATTTTGCTTAAACATTTCTCGATAGTATCTTTTTTAAACTGTACACCTTTATTTTTACATACACAGTGGGTGTAGAACGTATTCCGTACGCCGATCGATTTCCCAAAAAACTTCTCTGCGAAATTGTAGTTTCTTAACTTTCTTTTTTTTTAGAATCAATGATATTTCACGTATTCTTGGAAGTTTCTAAGGTGGATATAGTCTGAACAACATTTACTAGTTGATGTAATTTGTGAAGTTAACAAAAAAAAAATGCGAAAAGTGGGTGAAAGTATCGAAGCAATAAGTGTTTGTACGATTCTGACGACGAACCATTTACAGCAGAGTTTGTAACGTAAACGCGTTAGTTTATTGCTCCGTGCGAATTAGAAAACATCAAATTTCCAGTCGAGTACTTTTAAAAATGGCTCTAACAGAGGAATCGAAGAAAATTGTAAATTGTAAATTAATGTAAATTTTTTTTTTTTTTTTTAACGAAGTTTTAACAATCAAACAGTTGTGCGAATACTTATTCCTTCGATATTTCTATCGATTAATTGTTTTTTTCTTGTTAGTTTCGCAACTCACATAAGTAGCTATTTTTTGTGTACTCTGTCTATTCTAGAGATTTCCGAGAATATGTAGAATGTCATTGTTTATAAAGAATAAGTTGATAAATTGCAATTTTACCTAGCTTTTTTGGAAATTGATCGGTGTACGAATACTTTCTACCCCCACTCTATTTCGAGAAGACGTGTATACGTTTGCAAAGAAATGTCGTTAGTCGATAATTGTGAAAGTTTCGTCGGATACGACGGTTAACGAAAAATTCATTGTTTCGCTCACCATTCTTTTATAGTGACGTCTCGAATTCCTTCTCCGATATCCGATAGTTTGAAGGGAACGACGGTTCCGCATCGAAAGCAGCTTACAGAAAAGAATCGACATTTTTGATCGCGTACATTCCTACCCTAAATAAACATGGATTTCTTTCTGTACTCGTCAGCAATAACTCGAAAATCCTTTACTCCTGCCCAAGTAATTGCGTGTATCTTTTATCGTAGACTTTATACCGAAAGCGTCGAAACGAAGGAATTGCCTGTCGAGGATTTACGTATATTAAAGCCGAACCATCGAGCACGTCTATTGTTGCAACGTATTTTAAATTTGCCGCAACAGAGTCTGAATACTAAACGTAATTGGCTAACGAATTCCAATCAATCAAATCCGAATCGAAACATCGAACTTTATATGTGATCGCGAGACAAGGATTATATATATGTTAAGAAAATTGCGATAAATATAAAACGTAATAATGCAACGTGATTAACCTGTCGAAATTGTTAAAATAAGCATATCAATTATGATATTATATGATTTGGAAGCGTATTTGATTTAAGCGGTACACATGGCAGCCATTTTTTAGTTAGAATTTGACTTGTGCGGGCGCGTTGAGGGTAACGAAGCAAATAACAATAGTTGCGCGACAATTACGCGGTAACAAGTTTTAAAGGAGTAAAGCCGCGATATAATACACCTTGTTTGAATAATTTAAACGATATTCTAATTAAAGTGCTCGTTGAACGGTAACTTATCATCAGTCTTCGAGGTGGCCGTTAATCTTAATGGAGACGACAGCGAAAATGCTTCCACCTGTAAGTAACGTACCAACCACGCAACGTATTACGTTCTCCAATTATTAAAGGAAACTATTAAAGGAAAGAAAACGCATCGTAATTCTCGCGAAACGTTTCGACACAGTAGTTTCCAAATGTGTTGCAAACATTTGAATTACGACCACGATCGTGTTATCGAAGCATAAACCGAATACACATTTCGTGGGAGACATTATCCAATCGTGAGAAAATTCCTTGAGATTGTCCAATGGGAAGGTTTCTCACGTATCGGGTTAGGTTAATTTTTAACGCGAATGCTGCTGACAGCAAATCTACCATATCCACGAAATTCAACTCGATGTCCATTTAATTCCATATCGAATCTCTTTTGTATCCGACGCACAAAACGTGGACGCTTTCGGCAAGCTTTGATCGGTCGAGGTATACATCGCGTGTTAACCTCATTTCTGTGCCACGCGACGTGTTTATTGCTTTAGTAGTAGTTCTCTGTTGTATAATTTGCTCGGAACCACAAAATGGAGTGACGCCGTAAGAGCCGACGTTCCCTTGCAGATGATACTGGCACCTTAGAGGTTGAACAGGCTCGATATAAACTGAACATAACAAAGCTGCTAAGCAATTCGCAGCGGCGATTAAACGAATGAAAACACGCTACGCGCGAAATGTTTTCTTTTTCTTTTTTTTTTACTTTAACGCGTTCCGCGTATCGTATACATCCTAATCCGTTTGTTTCGTTTACTCGATATTAAATGCTTGCTGTAGAGTCTGCTTACGCAAACCTATGTTTTGCTTACACGTTGCGACCTGTATCCGGCATACGTAAACAATACTTCTAACCTCTACGACATATTTGTACCCAAGACTCGCGTGCTTACTGCGCAGTATTTCGCAAGTATTAAACGTAACCGAGCAAGTAAAATGTGTAACAGACGATAAAAGTGTAGTGCTGGAAATGGAATAAAAGTTAAATAATACGAAACATTTAAAACGAGGCAGACAAGTAATCGATTTCATCGTAGAATATGCGTAGATACTGTCGGTAAAATCAGCGATTAACGAAATCAGAAATATTCGATCGATCCGGTAGCTCTCACCGAAAGAACGAAAAATATGGAAAATAAAAATTGAGAAGCGTAGAAGAAAAAGTAAACACCGGTATGCATTTTAAACATTGAAATTGCGTTTAAACACGGTGCCGATGATCTCCGGAGATTCTCTCCGTGATTTCTGTACGATAGACGATGCTACGATTTCGTTCGAAATGTTTGCTTTGTTTTATTGTGTTATCTTACCAGCCGCGCCAAGGTCACGAGCCGCCAGGTTAAAGCCATCGTATAGAACGTCAACGGATCCCGTCGCAAACGTTAAAGAAAGACGAAACTTTGGAGAAAACTGGAAATGATCGCGCAACGCGCAGACTGCTCCGAAGAAGTTTCGGGTCCGTTTGTTATTATCGTGCACGTCGTTATCGAAATCTATAAGGCATTCGCGTTCTGGCTCGCGGGATATTACGCAACGACAGCGGCGGCGGTACTCGAAAACATTATTCAGTGGCAACGAACGCGATCGATTCGAACGATGAAAGTTGAAATTGGCTCCCGATTTATCGTAAATCGTCCGTTGTCGTTGAATATTTACCATTTCTTTTAAACTCGACCGTCGTGTTTCTAACAGCTCCCTTTCGATTCTATCGTTTTTCAAACATCGACATCGTTTATAGCCAAACAAGGTTTATCCGTGGCCTGATGCGGTTTTAATTGTATTTAAATTTCATGCACATCGGATTTCTATGCAAATGAAGAGGGCAACCATAGACACCGATTACCGTTAAATGATACTATTTGGTGGACGATGTTGGCGTTTTCGTAGTCTCGCAGCGGTGGTTTCGATAGAAAATGAAATCCTCGGGATTCTGTGCGAACCCATTTCAAACGGTTACAGAATATTTTTCAAAGCTCTCCCGTTGTCCGCGAAAATTGGGCTCTGCATGAAATACGGGTCATGAATATTCTTATACGGGTCGTCTGGTAATAAGACGCGCTCGAATGCAAAACCAAGTTCGCAGAATAGGGGCGACGTGCATAAACGGCGAACACACACGCGTGAAGTTTATCGCGAGACTTCGTGGGTGAGGAAAGGTGATTAAACGAGCTTTGTTTTTGTCGTATATTCGTATTCCTTTACGTACAGTGACTCCCAGAAATATTCGGACACTGGTGTATAGTTAGCTGTATGACTTAATATCGTAGTTATTAAAAAAGCAATCGTCTTCGTTACTTTTTCCAGTAATGAGTCATTTATTAATGTTGTTAAAGATGTATACATTAATCCAAAAATTTACATAAATTACATAATAGCAATAAACAAACAAACGAAAGAATATCACGTTTTCTTAAAACTTAAAATTAGGCTTCAAGAAGAACGGGCATCCATTATCGACAGAATATTTAAAAAAAAAAAAATTTCTAATACGCCGAATCCGTCGAGACATATTATAAAACAAAAGGGATTTGCAACAAAATGTTAATGTGGAACATGTAATATTTAATTTTAATTAATAAATGTTATTCCTCGTAGTGTCCGAATATTTTTGTGACCCGAAAATGCGGTAATCTTTCGTTTGTTTATTCTTATTATGTAATTTATGTAAATTTTTGGTTTAATGTATACATCTTTAACAACATTAAATGAAATGACTTATTATTGAAAAAAGTAACGAAGACGATTGCTTCTTTAATAACTACGATATCAAGCCACAACGCTAACTACAGGGTGTCCCAAAACTCGGAGAGGAGCCGGAAATGGGGGGTAGCTGAGACGATTCCGAACAACAATTTCCTTTGCAGAAATGTCGGATGGAGCTTCGTTAAGGAGATATTAAGCGAAAACCCCGACCAATCAGAGCGCGCGTAGACCGTTGGAGCGGTCGCGGTAGCGAAGGCTACGCGCTAGGTCGATGCTTCGATGCACGTCGAGTCACTTGTTCGCGTGCAAGCGCGGCCGCCAGCGCGTAGCCTTCGCTACCGCGGCCGCT
>NW_026534333.1:937064-1012521 GCF_026225885.1 Hylaeus anthracinus | reverse complement strand
CGTGCAAGCGCGGCCGCCAGCGCGTAGCCTTCGCTACCGCGGCCGCTCCAACGGTCTACGCGCGCTCTGATTGGTCGGGGTTTTCGCTTGATATCTCCTCAACGAAGCCCCATCCGACATTTTTGCAAAGGAAATTGTTGTTCAGAATCGTCTCAGCTACCCCCCATTTCCGGCTCATCCCCGACTTTTGGGACACCCTGTATACACTAGTGTCCGAATATTTCTGGGAGTTACTGTACGTACGGGTAAAATCACAGATATGGAATACACAAATTTTTACCTGAAAAATACGATTTTTTTTATTCGTGAAAGCTAAAACGAACAAATACACATCTCGTGTTAAAATTGAAATAAAACTATATAAATTTATTTTGCCGTTACCCCCGTCGCTTCGCTATACGGTATGGTAAATACGTCGTAATTCTCGAGGCTTACAATTAGTCTGAACACCTTCGATCCAGGAGATTATACTGTAACCGATCAGGCTCGTTAATCGACTTCTCATCTTTGCGCTGTTACAACGATACGGCACGTGCGTTCTCGCCGCGACGATCGTTGGTAACATTCTCGACATTTCTACTCACGTGAAAAGGGTAAATGCTTTCTTTCTAATTAGTCGAGGCGAGAATAAAAGATTTCACGGGAATCGATCCAGCTGGTTAAACTTTGTTATCGGGATGGAACGTCTCGATGAAATTCGATATTCCTCGCCGGATGCTATTACCATCTTCCGTTAAATTGCAATCTAATTAAGAACACGTGTCCCGCGTTTCGCTAACAGTTTTTCCGTTAGCGACCCGTTTCCACGTTTCCAGCCGGCTGAAGGCGAGCGCGCGTTATCCTTGAGTATATCGAACCGTACTCCTGGATCCAATCGGTTATCCGGGACACGGAGCCGAAAGCGACGGATAATTTGATTCTCGTTGCGATGCTAATTTATCGGTCGCGAAAATCAGGTTACAGTTCCATAAGTCATGAAGCAAATGCGACGCTTGCGTCATCGAATCTATGTATGGATTTTGTCATCGTTCCGAACGGAACACGAATTATTTCACGGAATATTTCGATAATGGTTCTAACGGGTTTTCAGGTTATATGCACCTTAACGATCGCGAGAACGTCGTGTTCCCGATACGTACAGCACCGTATTCCGACGCGTATATTAATTCTACGAGGCGAGAAGTTTGTTCATTTTAATGCGGCCCGGCGAACAGTCGGAGGTGGGTTGTATATTTAATTAGCGCTTCAAGTTTTATTCGGAGGGGATATTTACGATTGATTCTGGATGTAGGTTTCGAATAGGTTATAGGTTCGAATATTTAATGAAGTTTTTCGTAGCGTTCCAAATAGAGGGGTTGCGTCGGTAATAAATTCAAGAGCTCGTTTTCACAGGGTAAATCTATTTCAATGCTTTTCAGTGTCATAATAAAAGATACAAAGTTATCTTTTGTACGATACTTTGGATTTAAGGTTCCACGTTGATGTATATTCGTTCCCCATCGCGTTTACATTCGTTACGTTCGTTCCCAACAACGACAAAAGTTTGCGAAAGCGTTCGCAACAACTACTCGAGTCATTCGTATACGTAGTCCAAGAAACGTCATCGAAGATTGCAATTTCGGGCATGAAATATCACGAGTATCGCAGAACAATCTACGCACTCTACATAGACGAGAACGTTATCTAATATCGAACTAAAATATACTATATCGATTCGTCTATACCTATGTGTTGTATACATCTTTTTTTTTTTTTTTTTCTTCTTCAATTTTTCTCCAATCTTTCATTCGTGGCAATAGAAAGTTTTCGATCGTTTGCGTTTGGAATTGCAATCTTCAACGGTCGTACGCGTGTGTTGTTGCGTTCGCGATCGTTTCGACTAGTACGAAATGTTAACGCTCTACAAACGTATTCGGTATTGCGATGTTTGTTTATTTTCTGCTCGAGACTGTGCCTAGATGTTTCGCTGGTCAGGGCAACAATGGAATACGCGCCAACCTTCGGCCATTCGTTTTATTAAGATAAGCATGTAACAAGAAATAATTTCGTACAACTAATGATCGAAGAAAACGTATCGTTTTACAAATAGTAGGTAAAGCGTTAAAGAAATTAATCGAATCGTTTCGCTCTTCAGTCCCTGTCTCGTCGCGTTTCGGACTTCTGCTAGAAGCTAAAATATCTGTCGTCGTCTTAGATCACGAAATGCGAATTGCCGGAATCGAACGATTCGATCGAAAATCCTGATATCGGTCGGGCTAGGTTGATGTTCGTCTTAAAGCGATTCGTTTATTGTCTACCGTTCATGGAAGAAGTAGTGTACTGAATTTGCACGTCGCGTTGTCGGCTTTCAATTAGTTCACGATCGCTCACATTTTCGTTTCCCGTCGTTGAATCCGTACGGTTCTGTCGATTCACGCATGCGAATTCCGATCATAATTTCCTTTGGCGTCGTACGACGATCTATCGAATTGCACTTTATTTCTATCCTTTATTAGTGACCGCTGGCAATTAACAGTGTCGCGAATGACTCGGAAGCTGACGAAAGTATGGTCGCATGTGCGATTAATTTCATTGGTTATCGTTGGCCTACGATAACCGTTTCACGCAGCAATAATATAAATAATTTCTCAAGTTGTCGCGGATACCAACCGCCTGCTGAAATAATAGCGTTTAAAAAGGGACTCGATTGTTGTACAAACGCGTTTGGTTATCGGTTTAACGAAACAAATTATTCGTTGTCTTTGGGATAGAAATACTTGATTGTGATACGCTGTATCGATAGCAACGCCATATCGTAACGTAACGTTAATTGTACGTTACGTTAATTGTACGTTACGTTAATTGTACGTGGCGTGTACTATGGTGTGGTAAGTTATCAAGCTGGCGAAAAAGCGATAAATCGGAGCCGCACATGGATTTCGCGAAAAATCAATTTCATCGTAAATTTGGACTCGTCCCCCAGTAGATTGCGACGAATATTAATCTGTAATCGATGCAAAGAAAATTCGGTGTCGAGGGAATCGACAATGAAATTTAGCAACTTGCGTGATTCTATCTCGAGGGAACATATGAGATTTCGCGCAACGATAGAATATATCTATATATATATATATATATATATATATATATATATATACTATACGTACGTTTATATACGTCTCGCGGAATGTAAATATTTTCTTCTTCGCTCCATCAACGATCTACGTGAGAAGAATGGACAATGAACGTCGATCACTCGAACAAGCTAATTATATTTGCGCGAGCGAACCGTTTCCGACAGAATAATTCCTGGCACGAGCCGCGATTTAACGACGCCTCTAACCGACGCGTCGCGCGGGGTGAAAACTCGAAACGATCGTCATTATTAGCGGTGATCGAATTTCATTCTCGGCGTGGCATTAATCGCATCGGTTAGTCGGCTCGTTAAACCAGCAAACGACTCTACAAACATTGTAAAATTCGTTTACCTCTCCGCTTGCTCTTCTCTTGCTCTTTCTGCGAATGTTTCGTTTATTTTTCCGCTTCATCTCTTACGAAGAAAAAAAAAAGAAAAAAAAAAAAAGAGACACAACGAGCAACTTACCGTCACAGTTTTTCTTCTCGTAACGCTGCGATCTCGTGCCGTCGCGGATTGCGTGCGTAATACCTATACATATGCGTGTGTGTATATCGTTCATATATAATTCACCGAAGTTAACGTTAACAGTAACAATAACGACAACAATGATCGCGATACGAATGATCTCGATATACGAGTACAATGATTGAACGTGTACGACAACGACGATACGATCGGTGTCGTTAGTAGACAATAGGCAACGTAGGTTTATCGTTCTTCGACGCGCAAAGTTGGCCTTGATTTAAGGGAAGGTTGTCCAAGTAGGACCGCGTTCGACATTTTCTTCGATTGTAACGCACCCAACGAACGTATTAAAAATATTTGTACAACTCCCGAACGCTTATCGCTAGTCCACGGATGAAAGAAAATACACGAAAGGAATATACAGAAAACAAGAATGATTTGTAAATGAAGGCAATTGAATTTGAGCAACCAAGCGCGATTCAATTCGAGCAACTAACTCGGTCGTTGCAGAGCTTGTATTTGGTATGTACGTATACGCAGGGGAGTTAAAAAAAACTTTTGCGAGGTCTCGGTGCACGTATAGCGTACGGGCTTCGATTGGTCGGATGACATTGTAAACGTTGCATTCCACCAATTGCAAGGTATCCATGTCGTTCCACCTATCCGAAAGCTACGCCTTGCGATAGCTCCTTTTTTAATCCCCGCTGTACGCGCGTTACTGCTTTCAAGTTACTGCTTTCAAAATATCGTCAATTACGCGATCAAGTTAGCGTATCGTATCGTAAATATATAGAATATTAAAATATATCGGTCTCTGAGTTGTAAAGCTGGTTGCCGCGCACGTCTCCGTATTCCCTAAATTCCTCGTGATTAGATTTTACAGTGAAACAAAACTCGCGGTCGAAATAAGCCAACCTTCCCCTATTACACGCTCGTCCACCTCTCGACGACATCATTCGCGTTACGGTTAACCACGATTCTAAGCGTATCTACTTTTCCGCCCGTGCTTTAGTCTTTCGCGTGTTCCGTAGGACTTCCGGTTACCTTCGTCTAGCCGAGTGTACGCGATCATCGGCGGATCCGATGTCGCGAAACGCCACGGAGCATCATCGGACTCGGCAGAGGATTCTTTGTGACCGGTCCGTTATCAGCGACGGGTCCTCGTCCTTATTCCTCTCGATTATACGCGCAACGTTTCTTTCACGGCCGGCGGAGGGAATCTTCTTTTTATTAGCACATACTCGCACTATTCACTGGCGGTCCTTTCGGCCGGTGTTATCGGTTGGCCGCTGGCCAGGATACGGCAGCGCCCTGAAATCTGAATCGTGGCCCGCGAAAGTAGCTCTATAGCTGCGCCACTTGCTCGTTATTAGTTTTGGCTGATGTGTTCGACGCTAGGGAGATCTCCGTCACTCCTACCGACGTCTGCACAGCGGCCGTCAGCGCGCTCTGAAGAGGCATGCTCTCACTGGTCAGCTCGCAGCCAGTGTCTGAAATCGGACAACACGGTAATTCGAAACCGAACATGCCACCATATTTGATTCCAAATGTTCCAACGAACAACAAAGGAAAATCATTGTTTAATATCGTATTCGAATTGTATACGAATAGGAATCATTGGCACCTCTGTTCGGAACAATGGTATGTTCATAAGAAACATAAGAACAGAATGGTAACGCAGGAATGCGCGATGCAACGTAAGTGCACAACGGTAAGAGTGAAACGCGGTCCTCCTCGGGCCAGAGCAAACGTGTACAACGGTAGCCTATAATTGGCCTTGTAATTAGCGAAACTTTGGAAACGGCTATTTCGCAAGAGGCACAATAGAAGTCGAACCAGCGGCGGCTTTCGGAAAAGCAGTTTAAAGTTTCCAGAACGGTACTCGTAAATGAAAATTTCCACTATTAGTTCGAAACTCGACGAAAAGTTCGAAAGAGTAAACGCAGTTATCGACCATTGCGCGCTCAAGTGTACATACAAGTCCTCCGATGAGCATCGGAAGTTAAACTACTTTAATTGAAATTGATACACGGCTGAACGGTCACTTGAAACAATTTTTATCGCGTATCGCACGCAATCAAGGATTACAATTGTCTTTGCGTATCTTAGTTGCTACGAACCGTTACGTTTCGGAAAATTGTAGATTTTCGTAAATATTTATCCATCGGTGTCTCGCAACGCGGCGTACCGAGAATATATCGACGGAGTACTAATACCTCTGACGCACCGTAATGCACTTTGAAATTAAGGGGCGTGCGCACCGTTACGGTTCTTTGGGGCGTCGCCCGCGTATCGGTTATTTGCAAAGAAAGAGTTAAGAAAGACCGCGAAAAAGGATAAAAAATATCGTTATTCCGATGAGAGTCGACGTCGCGAACAAGGACGAGTACAGCCCTACCTCGGGGAAAAGGGGACGAACAATGTCGATTGTAATTAGCGTTAAGAGGTTCGATCGCGCCAACGGCGCATTTACTCTCTTGCAATATTAACCGCGTGTTTCGGGTTCGGCGGCGAACGAACGGATAATTAGTACGTGGTTAATAACATATTCCGGGTAATCGATCGCTAGGAAGCAACCTTGAGTTCAGCCCTGTTGTTCGTTCCTCGAAGGGTCCGAATCGCGATCGCGCCATGTTCCCCGAAGGAGACATTAATTTACCATTACGACGCCGACGCCGACGTCGCGAAATTGCGATCCGGCTGGCGAGACGCATCGTCGGACGAGGATCGATCCTTGATGAATTTTTAACCGCGAACCGCGCTTAAAGAAGATCTTGAATTCTCGTCGACTATGACGCGGTGCGGTGGTTTTATTCTCGTTCCCTCTGCGAGATAATAATACAGCCAATTTACGTAGAAAATCGAAGGATATTCGTCGAGGAACACCGAGAGAATCTATGGCGAAACTATGTAGCCACGCTTAACGTGTTTTGTCCACTGGCCGTGTTATTATTCTATTCTATCGAACCGGTACGGAATCGTTTCTTCGTGGGGCGCGACGAATCCCCTTAAATCCTTCGAAAATTGAATACCTCGTAATATCCGGTCGGATATAGGAACGTCTGTGGAAAATCGTCCGTGTAACGTGTTTCGCGAAATGCCGTGCAAACGGGAGGTCGAAGATATCGACGCGTGGAAAATGAACTTCTTCGACCGTACTTAGTCTCGACGGTGAAAGATTAAAGGAAGCTTTCGATTGAACTTTTACGGTTGTCCAGTAGGTCCCGCGAAACTTTCGTATCCGTTTCTTGGACATTCCAGATTGCCTACGAAACGGTTACAGGCACGTCTCGTTATCAGTCGAAGAATTAACTCGATAGTTTAGCGCGAGCAAGAACGATTCGGGCAATTATTGTTCCCAATGTAATCCCCGATGATTGAGCACCGTTTGGCCGTGTAACTGGTCCGGTAATTACAATAGACGGTGGTAATTGGGGAGAATCGATTTCCATACGGAAATTGAACGAGAGCTGATGCGTCTGCCAACAATCGAATTCGCATTAAGTATTATTCCCGGGAAATATTGCCGGTCGTAGCAGCACGCGAACACGGATCTGGCGTAACGTCGCGTTAAACGGGAGGAGTCGTAGTCGGTGTATTCCAAGCTAATCGTTGGCGAGATTTACAGAGCCGTTCGAAAATCGGGAAAACTAACACGAAACTGTACTACGTGGCTTCGATGGTTCGAGAATCCAAGAAAATAGAGTCCGCGAATAAAAACAAGAAACGGAAGCGATCAAACATTTCGTCCGAGGCTGGCATTTTGGGTCAGGGGATACCGTAACGTGCAGAAGAATAAAAAACGAAGATAATTAGTATCGAGTACCGATCGCTCGCGATTCTCCGCGTTTGTTTCCATCGAGCTTTTGTCTCCAGAAGAACGCCTTGGCGTTTTAATGGCGCCGCGATGTCGCGACCGAGTAAAGCTATAACGAGCGCAGCGATAAGAGTCGAGGGAGAATAAGGTGGGAATTCGAAATTTACGAAAACTCCTAATTTATTCCTATTTGAGTTTTGTCCCTGTGAAAGCTCGCTGAAACGATGCCAATTAATCGACGAAATCGAGGAACGATATTCGCAGCTATCGGCAAAGGACTCGGGCTCTCCGTACCCTGGTCGCGAGTCAACGTTGGAATGGATGGAAGGTTTATTTTTCCTTGTTCGCCGTTAATGACGTACAAATTGGTCGAGTTCGTGCTACAGCGAAGCCTCGCGATACAAAAGAAAATACATCGGATCGAAAGTGGAACCGCCAGATACAAGGCGTTGGCAGCGAGCCGAGTACGCCGACGGGTTTCGGGGCTTCATAATTTGCGATCGAGTCAGCGAATTCAGGCATTATTAGGTATCGCGAGGTTCGCTTTTATCGTAGCAACGGATCCTAAGGGAGGCAGAAACCGGAACTCGTCGCCTTTGAAGCGGAATTCGCCAAGATTATATCGACGCCGACGCCAGGGTAACTTTCGTTCGCGCCTCGATCGACGAGGGCTCGTCTTTTTGATATTCTTTGTGCGTTCGATTTCACGAGACGCGAAACTACGAGTCCGCAACACCGTTCGGTAATGGGATCAGGTTCAACGATGTTATCGGTTTCGACTATGAATGGCTAGGCTCGCCGAAGCGAAAAGGCTGAATGGAAGAACGAGGTTATCCAAGTTGTCGAGTGGTCGGTGAAATTTGAGAAGCTCACGCGACAGGCAGCATCCGAGAGAAAATAAACTCCGAGGGAACAAAGTTCGTCTGGCGAGGCAAAAGTAGACGCGGTTCGCTCGTTTTCGAGTACTTACACTTGGTAATAGAAGAAGTTCCCGCGCTGCTGCCTTGCTTCTTAAATTTATCGCCCATAGTGACCTTCCTTCGGATATTCTTGTCCGGCTGAAAGACGATGATGTAGACCTTTGGCGAGTATAGGCAGACGAGGGTCACGGAAGCGCTGAGGCTGATTGCCACGCAAAGCGTGGTGATTTGAGTTTCGTGCGCGTTTCCGGTCCCAAAGTAGATCGGAACGAACGCCAGCCAAATGATGCAAGTAGTGTACATGGTGAAGCCGATGAATTTGCTCTCGTTGAAATTTTCCGGAATTTTCCGTGTCTTTACCGCGTAGATAGTGGACACGAGGATCAACAGGGCATTGTACAGCTGCGAGAATAGGAAACTCATATCCTGGATGTTGCACTTGAGAATCACCTGTTTACGATCCGGATAGTAGAATCTCGTGCCAGGTGGTTCGATGATCATCCACACTAACGTTAGAACGATCTGGGACAAGAGAAGCGGAATCACGATAATTAGCGAAAGAGGGTTGCTACGGTCCAACGATCGTCGACGTTACGACGTACCTGCAGCGCGATCAGGGCAGCAGCGATGCAAACTTGAGAGGTGGGACTGATGTATCTAGGTCTGACGGCCGACCTCGAAGCGGAATCGAAAATCCTGGCGATCCTGTTGGTCTTGGTCAAGAGAGCACCGTAGACCGCGCTGAAACTCACTCCCACTCCCAGCCTTTGAAGGACGCAGGTGACCGTGGTTGGTATCGCGAGCAACAGAAATGTGTTCAGATAGCAAACGAGCACTCCGACCAACAGAATAATAGTCAGCTCGCGGCCCGACGCTCTGACCACGGGAGTTTCTCTGTGATGGAACAACAGACACGCGATCGCGAGAGTAACCACGATTCCGATGCACGAGATCACCGCTGGAACGATCGCGAAAGCGCTGTTCCATCTGATGTGGTTGATCGGCAACTGGTAACAACCCCGCTTGTCCTCGTGCGGCCAGTAACCTGGCCCGCAGTCTTCGCAGGTGTATTCGTCGTAGACGAACTCGTACTCTTCGCACTGGTCGCATACCCAGCAACAAGTGTCACCCTGTTGCTTCTTTATCATACCTGGCTCGCAGGGCAACGAGCACGCAGAAGTCGGTATGTCCTTCGTACCCCTTGTCCAAACGAGCTCGTCCGTGCGAATGTCCAGTGAGTTGAACCATTTCCCTACCACCTAATGCAACATTTACATCGTTATCGCTCGCTATTCTCTTTCTCGCTCTCTCGCTCTCTCTCTCTCTCTCTCTCTTTGCGCGTTCGTTCGTTGACGCGTACTTTTTCCGCGTGTTTCGTAGGGAATTTCGTACGCGTTACAATCGAACGAAAGAGTTTGCCCGCTCAAAAGGTAACGGTAACGATCGGTCGTAGTTGTTCGAATTAGATACGCGTCTTTCGTATGGAAATCGAAAAAGATTTTATTCTATCCGCTTGTCGGGAAGATATACGATTGCATTAATTTTTTTTTTTTTTTTCTTTTTTTCTTTTAATATTAATGGCCGTCCCGGTAGGAACGTCGGGCGATAAAACTGGCGCTTTTTTGACGATTTAAAGTTACCTGTTCCGGGAAGTAAAAAGTCATATTTCATCCGGTAAGTTGCATCCGGTGCAGGAAGGTGGATGCAACGAAGGTCACGTTGCAATTTATGTCCCCCGAAGAGCTACTTTATCGTTCGAAACGGGAGGGCGCGCCTCGGTACGCGTTGATTTACGATTTTTATCGAGAAACAATCGTTAATTGGATACGCGAGCTCCGACGCGAAAACTCGTTGTTTCGTTTCGATGAAAATAGCGACAGATCGGAGACAAGTTAACGCGCGAACGATTTGTCCTCGATCTCGGGAATTTTTCTAATCGTATACGTACGCCCGATAGAAAATTCAAACTCGCAGTCCCTGGGAAGAGAGACGAACGAATTTCAATTTACAATAGGAACGTACGAACGATCGGGGCCCGTAACGTTGTTTGCACACGCGAATTCGCGTTTACTCCGAGTCGCACAAAGGATAATTATCCGTGGGCCTATGACATTTGCCAAATCCAATAATAGGATCCCCGATTTCGATATTATTCCGGTCCGAACGAGCGTAAAACTGCCGAAAGCGGTTCTCTGCGTAAAGTTTGCTCTCCACCGGTGGAAAAGGCGAGCCCGTAATTCAGAAGTTCTAATTAATCGGGAAGAGGGACAGGGGAAGTCAAAAGTACTTTCACTTGCCCGATAGTGGTATCCATTAGACCCGTTCAGATCCGATTTCCGGAAGTTGAGGATCTCGTACCGCGCCGGACCATCCCCGTGCTCGTCGAACTTCACCTCGCTGCCAGCACTGTCTGAAAATAGTACTTGTATCTCTTAGTTTCTATCAAACACGGTTCACAAACTGAAAAAGACCGTGACGCGATTCGTACGGACACGGCTGCGAACGTACGTACGCTTTAGTTGCCAGAGTTCGTAACTCCGAAATAGCTTAAAGTTAGAAACAACCATCGCGCTTCTCTTACGCGAGACTCTTCGATATCGATCGCTCAAGGTCACTGTACGCTATCCACGCATCGCATCAATTTTCCGCTTGACTCGATCATTCGTTGTCTCTTCGATCCGATCGACCGGCTCGCAGATCATACGATACTGATTCGCTGCGTAGCACCGTTAACGATATTACCGTTCCTCGCTTTTCTAATTTTCAACGTAATACAACGCAACAACTCGAATCGACGTTGCTCGCGTCGAATGAACGAGAAACAGCCGCAAACTAATACAGATCCACCGGCGTGTTTCGCTGTCGGACGAATTGTACGGATTTAAAACGTTCACCGCGTTGTTTCCACGCGTAATTTCTCCTATTATGCAAACAAAGTTCCAATTCCGACTCATCGCGGAATTACATTCTATCGAAAAGTTTCGAGAATTTAACTTACCTTGCGCGATGCGTGGCCGTTTCCTGGCTACGAGCGAAAAGTTGCAGTTCCGACGTTAATTATTTCGAGTGCGAACGTAACCGACGGAACAACGAGAGACGAGACGGTACATTTTCCATTCTAGTTCTAAGCCGAAGACAAAGGAACGCGTTGTTGCAATTTATGCAACGAAAAGTGAAAACATTTGCGCCAAGAGTTTACATGGAAATATTCGTTCGGTTCAGCATGCAGAAATGTTCGCGTGGAATACGTCGCGAATTCTTTATTTCATCGACGGAGAAATACATTTTTTCTGTTTATCGTACGAATATTTGAACAGCATCGCGACTCGCGAGCACTCGGATATTCGATTACAGCGGCTGCGTTTCAACGTTACTTTCGGGGAAAAAAGCATTTCGTAAAATTTACACGGCGGATTTATAGTCCGCTCGCTTCAGTTTTAATATATCCCTGGCCAGACGAACCCGACAATATGGCTTTTAATCATGGCCTTTCCCCCTCGCCTAATTGATACACGATTGCGCTCCCGCGGCCCTCCGAGCTACGATTTTACCTGCAAAACAATTCGATAAAAACTAAAATTATATTTCCACTTTGCTTTTAATACGATCGGTACCGCGCGCGTCGCCATATCTCGGATAAACGAGAGGCAGATTCCAAAGCCGTTTCGATGACCCTCCATTTACTAGCTGCACAGGAAATTTTTTAGTCGATATCGAACACACGCGACGCACCGACTTTCATTTTACACATTCTTTTTCGCGATTCGTTCGTCGATATTCGAGTACTTTGCCTGAATAGGTACAGGATTCGTGATTTATAACGGCGTTCCTTACTCGGATAATTTCTATACCCTTTACTTTGAGGACATTAAGTGTCGTTGCTTTTTATAGAAAGACAAAATGGAATTTCAGAAGTTAAACTTAGAGCGCGAAACGAAAAGGAAGCGTTGCTCTCGAGCATGCATACGTACCCATGCATTGATTTCCTAGTTATACAACGTTCTAAAAGAAAAAAAAAAAGAATACTCCAAGAACTGCACGTTAGTCGCGTGTCGTTTCGTTATTTCAACGATACAGAGGAACGTAATACGAGGTATTAGTCGCACGATGGCTGATACTTTTCTCTGTTGGTAGTTGAAAACGAACGGTGGCGAAATATCA
Source organism: Hylaeus anthracinus (assembly GCF_026225885.1). Classification (NCBI taxonomy): domain Eukaryota; kingdom Metazoa; phylum Arthropoda; class Insecta; order Hymenoptera; family Colletidae; genus Hylaeus; species Hylaeus anthracinus. Next base: position 1,000,040 of record NW_026534333.1, on the reverse strand, counting down.
GATCGAGTCGGACTACTTCGTAATCAAGAAAACAGTTTGGATATTTTCTTCTCGAAACGCTTAAGAAGAACGTTTCGGATGCCGAAATTTATGCGCGAATTGTAAATATCGTAGTCGTAAATCGAACATCTGCTATTCGAAACACAATTCACCGATTTCCGATACGTTTCCCGACGGTTGGCGGACTCGTAACGGTTCAGACATCGATCGACTGTAATTTGTTTCTGTTTCCTTTAGATCGCGTTTGCCTTATGCCACATTTCGTTTCGTTGGTTCTCGCGGTAAAGCGTTCAGTTTCCAATCGCGCGGCTGTCAGTTTCCTGCTTTGGTAAAAATTGACGATGCCATCGATATCGAAAAGTATTGTGTATTAAAAGAGTGCAAAAATACAGAGTTTCGTCGGCCGTGAATTTTCGTTCGAAAGCTCGACGAATGCTCGAAACTTTAACGAAATTGATGTTACTTTAAGGAATCGAAGTTATTCGAGACATTGACTTAGAAAAATAATACAACGTTCGGATGGTTTAATGGATCGTTTCGAGATTATTGCCGGTCGAAGTATGAAGTAACGCGACGTACGAATACTTTATTCGACGATCGTGGACGTTCGTAGCCCCATTGGTCGCGTCGGTGAAATGTCCACACCACGGAAAAATTCCTTCCGATCCGTTTTACGTTTGTGCGCCGTGCCGTAATCTCCTTGTCATCCGTTCGTCCCGTAAAAGCGCCGGGCAGATCGATCTAAACCGTGAAGCGAAGTCACCGAAACCGGGCCATTATTTCCTGGTCATTTCGTGGGAATCGCCGCGTAGCTCGCGTCAACCGAACGAATCGATAACGCTGTCCGCGAATGCCGTCCGATTCGATTCGAGATACCGGTCTAATCACGGTCACACGTGGACGGATAACGCGAGGAAAGACCGGCCGAGGAAACGGACTATCGCGGGGAAAAAAGGAACAACGGTGTCGTATCGACTCGTAAAAAAGCGAGGATTGGCAACTTTTATTGGCGACACAGCCCGCTGAAACGGTTTGTTACCATTCGAACGTTAAGCTTTACGAGGGCTCGATACAAATATTTCCATAACGTTCCGTGTATCGTATCGTAGTCTGAAGCGATTCGGACCAGTATGGCGAAAAAAAGAGCGCAACGCAGCACCGCGTAGCGGTCCGAAATCCCGAAAAATCGACCAAAGTACCATTTTGCAAACGTCAAGATCCGATTGTGATCGTTGAGGGAGAGAAGGCAAGTTTTTCATCTTTTCGCGATATCTTGTTTATCGCGTTTGCGTTTATTATTACCGGAAGCAGGTACGCGATGCGAAAACGTGTCGCACGGACTATCGTCGACCGATGATTCGTACGATCGCGTTGTTTAAGCGAAAAAAATGGCCAAAGCGTCTCGTTTGCGAGCGTCCTTATTATTCGGGTCCCATGTAACTTTGCGCGAACCTCCGTCGCGTGTTGTCTTTAGAAATGGCGGGAAAAAAAAAACAAAACAATGGCATTGGAGACTGCACACATTTAGGATCGATACAGCAACGATCCCTCTGTGATACTACGCCGCCCCACATTTTTATCTCCATCCCTTTCCCGCTTTTCCGCGCGACTCGTCCTCCAACCTCCCCGTTCCTCGGTCGGAGTCACGAAGCTTTGCTGGCCTCGGTCGAGTTTTACCTCAACCCTTTTTAATGGGTTTGTCTTTATCGCGCCAGAGTACGAGAATAAAAAAAAAAAAAAAAAAAAAAAAAAAAAAAAAAAAAACCGCCGCGCGGTCTGCGTTTCGCTCGTCGCCGGGTCTCGACGAGCCGACGGATCGTTGCTTTTTCAACTCGAGAACCGAATTCCGCGCTTTTTACAGCTTCCCACGAAAATTCGTTTTCTGATTCGCGCCGTGGTATTCGTATCGAAACCGATGGCAGTAATTCGGGCTAGCCTTTTGTACGAGTATCGCGAGCTTTTACCCTACTCGCGGAAAAATCCGAGTTCCGACCTGGCGTTCGAATGCTCCGTTCGCCGAGGACCGACCTAACCGATCCAACGATCAAAAGTACGAGGGAAACCGATAAGAACGGGACCGAGGTACGATACCTACGCTTCCTAGGTGGGATCTGCTTTGAAAACAACGAATAATACACGTTCACGGGATTTCGAAATCATCCCGAAAAGGAGACGCGTCTACGGCGCTCTTGATTACTTTCTACCATCGCTTTTTGTGATAAACGGGTACGTTCCGCGAAGCAAGCGTACGTCTGTCGGCCGGTAGAAGCTAAATTCCAGAAAATCCTGATGAGACTTTGAAACGAGTATTTCGAGCGAACTGGACGTGTACGGGGAATAGTACGAACAAAGGAATACCGACGAGTGTAAAACACCGATTTTGATGAAACTTTGGTACGACGTAGTTCGAATAAAAATATTACGGTATCGGACGAGATACGTTTCGCCCTCCGACATTTACGGGCTGTTCGTCCTCTTTCGATACGAACCCCATACCCGGTGAGAGAAGCTACGCGCGTTTAGTATTCGTACGAGAGCTACTTTGCCTTGAAGGTTCATAAAAATCAGCGTTTCAAACTTGGAGATGTTTCCTTGTTAGTGTTATTTCAGGCTCGTCCAGTTCGCTCGAAAAGTTTGCTTCAAAGTCTGACCAGGATTTCCTGGAAAACTTGGCTTCTCTTGCCCGACGAACGTTCACTTGCCATCGCAGTGTAGCCGTCCATTTAAAAAGCCAATAGCGAGAAGTAACGAAGAGGATTGTCGGTGCGCCACCTCGGTTCGAAACGATTTTCAAATACCGTGACGCGTGCTATCCGGCATTTTCAAAGCGACGGCAAGGCCCGGGTGTATGCAAAATTTCACATCGCCCTAGCTGGCTGTACCGTCGCCGTCGGTCTGCCACGAACGTCTTGGTTTCATCGTCGTTTATCGCCGACACGACGATATTATCGTTCCGCGTCATAAGGCAAGCGAATACGCGCGTTTATTGGATGGTTCGCAGCAAGGGGAAAAATTGCATACGACGGCCACCGATTTCCGAATACGTTCCCAGCCCTCTGCGTCCCTCCCTCCATTGAATCCTTGGCGTTGGGCACGGTTCGACGATGAGAGGACGCGCGAAATATTGAATCCCGGGTTTCGAGGAGAGAGGCTTTTCAGGGTGTAATTCGACTCACCTGTAAAGGCCACGTTCAGCAGATAATTCCTATAGAACGCTCCGCGATCGTAGTGCGCCATCGAGGCGCACAGACCACCGTTCTTCGTGCACACGTCTCGTTGAAGATTGTGAAGAGCCAGCGCGAATGCGTACACCGCGTCCACCACAAACTGGACCTTCGACTCCTGCTCGTATCCGGTTGCCGCGGTCAACCTCAGCGTCGGTGAGCACTCCGTCGCGTTTTGGCTCGCCTGGCTCTGCCGGTTCCTCCTCGGCACGCAACCGAACAGCTCCTCCCAGTACTCGGTGAACCAAGGATTCCGTTGATTGGTGTCCGGCGTTAGACTGGCCATGTACTCGTCGAAGCCAGGTATATTCTCCGATTGGAGCTCCACCGTGATGGCGCCCTCGGCTTCTTCCTCGAGGCCTTCCACCAGCTTGCTCTGTCGGCCCCAACCGTCGCTGGCCAGCCATTGAAACGGTTGGCTCAGGTTCGAACGTCTAGCTGCCTCGAGGATCCCTCTCGCGTCTTCCGCCCGGGTGAACAGCACCACCGCCCTGGCGTTCGACTTTTTACTCAGCCTTTGAATAATGTCGTCGAACACGCGATCGTCGGCCGCGCTCGGCACCTTCACCGCCGCGGCGATGCACACGTTTCTCTCGGTGGCCTCGCGGGTGAACACCTCTATCCCGTATTCACCGTAACTACCCTCGGAGTACACGGTCGAAACGTACGACCAGTTGGCGCTCTTCACCACGTCCACCAGGGCGATCGATTGGAACGTGTCCGGGGGCACCGTCCGCGCGAAGTAGTCGAACCTGGTACAGATCGGACATTTGCTTTTTCGCGGAAAATCGACGACATTCTTCTAATTTCATTGTACGAATCGATGGGGATTTATGATGGAGTCGACGCACGAATCAGAGGGGATTTCCTCGTTAAGAAGCAACTGCCGGCAGCAGGTCCCTCGAATTCCAATTCCCTCGATTCTCTCGTTGACTCCATCATTAGGGAAATTTCGTGGTCGATACGAAAGGAAAGATCGTGTTCGATAGGTAAAGGAATTGAACGCAACCTGGTTTTATCGCTGAGGGCCTTGGCGGTCGACGCAGGCGATATCTGCGGTATGTGGAAAAGCCTGAGCAAGTTGGCCACCTGGAGAGACACCGAGCTGTAGGAGCCACCGATCACCCCGAAGATTGGACCGGCGGTGGCAGTTTTCTTCACTCTTGGCGGAGACTTGTCGGCGCACTCCAGGACGCTGATGTCCAAATTGGACAGGGACGCTCTGACGAAGTGTAGGCTTTGATTCAGGGCGTAAGTGTCTCTGCCGCATGTGTCGAGTATGTGCACGCCGAGAGTGATCCCAGGAAGCGTCGTCTTGTCTTTGTTGATCTCGTCGACGGCGAAGAGCATCGCCTCGAGACGCTGTACGCCGCGATTGTAAATGTTGGGTCCGCAAGTGGCGCCGCCCTTTTCGTGCACCGGAAACAGACCACCCAGAACGATGTCACCGGGTATCAGGACAGCTTCCCGCTCGCTGTGCGCCTTCGACTGGAATACCACCGAAAGCTGCTGAAGCGATACCAGGAGTACCAACATCCAGCCGAGAGAGTGGCACATCTTAGCCGTTGGACTGTCTAGCTTCGCGACTTGGCTGACCACGAAGATCGCATTTTACGCAGCTTCTTCGTACCTAGTAGCGAACTTCCCAGGTAATCTCGGCTTCTTTGTCTGTCTACAGACCGCGTTATTCGCAAAGATATATAGCGGTGTCCGTTTCGTGTGAACCGGTCGACTAGGAATAGTTTGTGCCAATTAGCGAGGATCGGGTTGTCGATCGGTGTAGAAAAGCTCGTCTCACCGATCGTTTCAGGTCACTGACCGTTAGGCCCTTCGCGTGCATTATTCGACTAGACTATTTACATATTTCGGCTGATTCGCTTCTCATTTGTTCAAAGTCTTTTCGCTCGATCGACGATACCTCGCGATGACCAGCTTCATCCATTTCCAATGGCGACTCTAACGTAGACGAAACCAAAGTTATCTCGTTGCCCGAACCCCTTCGTCCGCCGCATTCTCCACGGTGGGTGTCCTCCGCGTCGCGGTCTCGATCTTACTTCTTTCCAGCATCTCTGGTCTCCTCGGGTTTTCGTACTGTCGCGCGGTCGTCTCGATCCCGTCGAGAGGCTCAGGTCCCCGGTTTATCGGCCTCGATCTCCCCTGAAGGTCGCGTAAGCAATCACGATATTAATGCGTCGAGTTACGGTGGCTGGCGAGGACGATTACCGAAGTATTTCATCGATCGAAGCGCGACCGAAGTCGCCGCAGTCGACGAGCGTATTATTTCCCCGACTGGCGACCCGGAAAAATCTTTCTCCGCCACTTTCGAATTTCCGCGAATAAATTCAGGGTCGCGTAGTAGGGTCGTTCCACGTCGAATCGATCGCTTTTCGTACTCCGGGTCAGGGATTTCGATGAAGTTTAAATACGATGTATCGTGTCGTTTTGAATCAAATTAAATAGAATAAAGAAAATTAGAAAGAATTTCCGTCATCTTTTCTAGCTCGTTTCTCGTTCGATTAAGCTCTACGATATCGACTCGACGGGTTAAACCGCTAGTTACACGACGCTGTGTCACTTTTACTTTTTTCGCGTAAGGCCGTGGCAAAAGGACACTCTGCGCGCTTGGGTTGGGACGCGGTCGTCCCCGTCAGCGTCGAAACTCCTGGAAAATTCTCAGGGTTGCCTACGTCTGGGCGGGCTCGTTAAATTTCCCGACTCGTACTCGTTAAGCGGACTTAATTTCACGGAACTCTAACAAGCGTGGTTCTGCTTCCAGCTTTAAATTCGAGGGTCCTTCTACGTTTTTCGCCCCTCTTCTCCCTCCTCTACTCTCGAGTCTTAAGATCACCATCTGATGCACGGTTTAGCGATTGTCTCTCTCTCTCTCTCTTTCTCTCTCCCTTCCTCTTCTTCCTCTATATTATCCGCCACTTGTTCAGATTTTTTCTCCTTGGATGAGATTAACGACGCAAGAGTCAGCAATCGGGTTACAGCGCACAGTTAACCGTCGAAGAATAAAGCAAAACAGTCTCGAATCCGATTCTCACCGTCAAATACAGAGCTCGAAGACGGTCTCCTAATTAGATTACGTTCGAACTTGGTTTCAACGGCGAAACGCTATCGGGATCGAACACGGCGAACGAATCGTTATACGGGGTTTTCGTTCGTCGTCTATTATTCGAATAAAAGACTACGGAAGAGAAAGCGTCCTCTCTTAGTCACGGGATAAACGTCCAAATGGAACACGTGCATATCAAAAATTTGTCACGTCGCGAACGCGCGTTACGAAATCCCACAAAGTAAATGGGAGTTTTGTGCAAAACGCGCGTTCAGTCTCCGGCAAGTGCCACCCTCAATTTCTCGAAGGCACGTTCTTTGTTAACCGCTCACCCTCGGCCCACTTCTGTCACGTGTGTCCAACGAACGCGACGTTTAGAAGAATTTGTCCGGAACCTTTATTTGTATCCGACGACTACAATAGCGCGGACCTGATGCCGTTCGTCTTATACACGATCGCAGAGTATACTCTCGCAACACGATCCGCTCTTCTCGATTCATCAAACTCTTCCAAGTGAAAACTTGTATTTCTCTTTACGAACCACAACTTTGTTCGGTTTATAAGTCGAACACGTTGCACCGATTATCAACGCCTACACGACCGACGGCTAGAAACACGAGTTGCGTTCGTTTCAATTATTTCCGACCAATTAATTTCACGTACTGAACTTTCGAGCTCTCGCTCGGAAAAGGGTTTTTCAGTACACAGAGTGTACGCCGCGATGAGTGGTGCTATCGAGCGAGGAAGCTTCTACGTGCAAAAATAAATTGAAAAGGTAGATTGAAATTCTTCTCTACGAGCCTCCGTTTTGGACAAAATCGATCCTAAAAAAGACGAGTCACGCCGGGTAGTAACGGCGCATGCCGCGCTTATTTTTCCAACCCGATTTTCGCGAAAACGTAAAATTTACGAGAAAATGTTATCGCGTTTGTCGATCTTTTCCGACCGAGATAAACGTAATTTTTTTCTTGGAATCGTTGCAACCGATAAGTGTCACAATATCCGACGATGAACAGACACTATTCTCGGGCGAAAGAAGTATCATTATTTTTAGTATTTTCCGCTACGTGAACACCCGATTCTAACTCTGTACGAAGCGAGCGCAATTGTTCGCGGCTAGGGCCTAGAGAAACTTGAGCACTCGGTCAAGTGCTCGATCAATTTCCAGAGTGCTTTCCTCCACAGAGAAACATTTATTCCGTTGTTCCGATTTATTCGAACGAAACGAATCATCACGTCACCGGTGTCGCCACGAATTTCGCTTCGTTTCGTACATCGCGAAAGCTTCCCACCGAACTGGACATACGCGTGGCTCGATATATTAGATTTACGACGTTTTCTTTTCCTCGGATTATATGCTGAAATTCGCCAGAGATTTTCTGCTATTTTCCGTGGAGGCCAGTAGAATATTTCGAGTGGTCGGTCTGAATATTCACGCGGCGCGTTTTCGTAGCCGATTCGCTCGATGTAGTTTCTCTTCGCGCGGAACCATCCCTCTGCCTCCGAGGCTCTCCGGTTTTAAATATAAAGGGATACCGTCTGTTTCGCCGTTCAGAGTATCGACCTGTGGGTGCAGCGCGCTGTAGATATTTACTCGAAGCTTTCCCAGCGATTCCAACAGCTCCCCCGATATTCGCGCCTAACCCGAGCCTTTAATTCAGGTACATCGATTTTCTTCGCCGTACGAACTCGAAGGACCTTTTTCCCTAGCCAGAGCACCGTCCCGCGACAGAAGTTGCTCGGCTCGCTTGTAATTCGTTCTTTGATCGTTTCCGCGCGGTCGTCGAGTAGAATCAACGGAACGAAGCCACTCGACGTTGACAACGTTCCTGTTAATGTTAACGCGTAAACTTTCACTTTCGCGACTCTGTACGAAAGAACAAAAAAGAAACGTCGTTGTACATTTTCCATCAATTTCTTCATAAAAACTCAGCCACCTCTGGCTCGAGGAAGAAGGTTACGAAACAGCCAGGGCAAAGGTAACATCAGAAATATCCAATTAACTAGAAATATTGCTTCGAGTTCCGGTTCTCCCTTCGGTTCGTTCTCCATTATTTCTTCGCGCGAATTTCCGAACAATTTCCTTTCCGTCGGACGTATCGCGGAATGCCAGCTGTTCTTTTCCACGGTGAGGGAGGCGTTCGGAGAAGGATTCCCCGCGAAAAGCAATCTCGATGCTCGCGCGTGTCTTCGAGGCTCCGACTTTGGAAACGTTCGATCCTCTCTCGCGTATGTAGGACGTACGCACATTACCAGTTTCCTGGGCAATCACGGGCCGGAAGTTAGCCGCAAAATTATCAGTCCGAAAACCCGGATACACAGAGCCGATACATTCCGCGGAACATCGTCGCAGAAACGACCGACGCCGACGGCGAACCACGTGAGAAGCGTTCAACAAGTTCCGCGGAACGCGCTTGCCGCGGAAATTTTCCCCGGCAGCGGAGAGCAGTAGATACGGATAATCTTTAAAATAAATGTATAAAGACGAAATATCGAACTCTCGAAGCAAAAATGAATCGCGATCGATTGGAAGGTAGCATCGAATAAGTGAAAAGGAGTTCCAATACGACAAATCTTTGTCACATTTCGGGAGAAAATTCACGCGGCGAGTGGTCTATTCTGAAAAGGTGGGACGAGTCGAGTCGAGACCCTCTTCGATCCTTTTGCCGCGAACGTTCGGAGCGAAAAGTTTCAACAATGTTTCGCGACAAAACTACCGGTTGAAACGTTTTTGTTCGAAAGCCTCGCTGCTTTCGATGCTTCAACGAGAACACCTGTTAACTTGCTCGAGCAGCACGCCACCGCTTTCAATTTTTAACCATTCATTCCAGAGATCCCGCGATCTCTTTAGCTAAATTGCCATCCTCGACGGTCTGTCCTCGTTCGAAAGCGAGACACCGCGTCTCGACTTTTCCGCGAAGAATCGCTGCGCTCCGATCGGAACCGTTCTTTCCGAAGCACCGTTCACCGTGAAATTGTAAAATTCCCGCGTGTTTGCACGTTTTCGAAAACAATTGCGACGATTTCGTCGCAGAAGAGAAGAATAATCTCGCAAAAATTTCCTGTTTAACAGGGACGAACAGCTTGTCCCGCTTTCAGAAGCGCTCTTCGGGTGGAAAAAAAAACCTGAACTCTGGTTTTTCGAGATTTTTCCATTGGTACGAACCCCTTCGCTACGGTGAAGCGGCAACGAAAAATGCCCCAATCCGTGCCGTTATACGGTTCGTAAAGCGAATCCGATTCTTAAGAGATTCGACGTAGTCCACGGCTAACCGGAGCGGCACACAAGTTCGGACTGTATATTACATGCGAGCTGCAATTATCGGTTTCTGATTTGTGCACCTCGTGGTCCAAGGAAAGCTCTAAAAAATTAATTAGAACGCGAAAACAATGGGAAAAGTTTTAAGAGATGTTCTCGTACCGCGAACTACAAGAGCCGCTCGTTATACCGAAAGGGTTGAAACGAGCGAATTTCGACGTACGATGGAACGATTTTCAACTCGTTCAGTCAGGATCGTGACTGTTTTTGTCTTCTGTGTAACGTCGAATGCATAGAAAGACGGGTTTGCGAACGGATCGGTCGGGTCCGGATGGAAGATACGATCGTTCGTTCGGAAGCTACCGTTTTCAAGTTGAAACATTGGATTCGACTACTTTGTAATTCTGTTTCCGATCCGAGAAACACCTTTAGTAACGAACATCGCGACGAATAATACGACAATCGCGAACCTTTTTTGAGCGTGTTTTTAGACTCGTCGGACAAGGTGAAGAATTGAAAGTTTGGATTTTTCGTAGAACACGAGGCGTAAGGCGTAAGGTGTAAGGCGTAACGATCAAGTTTCCGCGGAGATTTTCGAGCTCTCTTTTGCGAGATTTGCTACGGGGAATCTGTTCTTCGTTCGAGTAAGTGCTTAGAGGAACAGAAGGACTGTCGTAAATCACGAGGATAACGGTTAGAACCGCTGAGTGTTCCGTATATTTTCGTACCGAAGCTGTGCCGCTCTTGAAAGACCACTGAGTAAATCTGCTCCGCTACAGACGACGCAGTTCGCGAATTTCGGCAAGGGAGGGTTAACACGGTCTAAAGGGTAGAGCGCTGCGTAACACCGGTGAGCATTAACCGGAACAATGATCGGTACGAAGAACCTTTTTCTTTCGACGAGAATCCATCGACAACCCCCGAAACTTTGTACGGCTACCTTTTTGGACACTCCGCGTACCGATTCGCAGGTATAAACTTTCCGACCTTACTCTTCCCAGTTGTTGATTAAAGGGTATTACTTACTCGGTAGTCATACAACCTCGACAAGTCGACCCGTTTTCTTTGAACGAAGCGAGAACCAGCAAAGTGATATCCCTCTATTTCTCCGTCAACCTCTCGCTCGCTCGCTCGATCCTCATCCGCCGACTCTTTTTCTCATATCGCACTCGCCGTTTCTCTCCATCCTCGTTTTCGCTTTTAGTCCCGTCGCTCTCGCTCTGCATTCACCCCTCCACACCTCGGCGACCGCTTTCACCCTCTCTCTCTCTCTCTCTCTCTCTCTCTCTCCTACCTCGACGTCGAACCACCCCCAACGACCTCTTCAAAACTCGCTACACGCGCAACACTTTACCAAATGAGTTCTAATTCATGCCACGCTCCTCGCCTTCTCCCCCCCGGCCCTTTCCACCTGCCCTTTACCCTCTCTTTTCCGCCGTCCTCTTCTCGTCCTTCTTTGAAGTCGCACTCTCCGCTACTCGACTTCCCGTTTCTTCCACATCCCGACGAAGGCGCCGCTGTTGTTCATTTAGTGGCTCTCCTCCACCTTCTCCCACGACCCCGTTGTCAAAGCCAGCGAGGCGTCTCGCCGTCTCGCACCCTCGCGGCATTTTCCGTTACGTCTCGCGATCGCGATCACGCTTCACGAGTCCGTCGTGGCCCGTGCCCGATTCCAACTTTCTCTTACTCTCCCCTACGCACCACGAGTAAAAATCACTCGAGGGAAAACTGCCTTCCGTCGCCACCCTCAACGACGACGGAGTTTGTTATTTCGAATCCGATATCGTATATTGTTCAGGAGTTGGCGAGAAACCTACGAACCGTAGGGAACAGAGGCAAGGAAATTTCACCGTTCGGTCACGCCTTTGCCTCGTTTCTTTCGAGCAGTCGCACTGTATAGTAATCCACGCTACACCGATTCAGCCAGTAACTAAAATACGTGCGAGTAAAGGTATCGTCGTTACGCGACAGCCAATCGAACTACCTCGGCAACTCCCGAGCAACAAACTATGTATTCCTCCCCTGACTGCGAGGACCGAGGGTAGAGGATCGTACCGTTCATCCACGTTGTACTATATGCCGTACAGACGACAAATCCGAGGTATGTCTCGTCGCTATGCGGTCGGACCGCGAATGACTAGCAGTAAATACCTACGTGTCTTCCGTTGCCGCGATGCTCGCATCTCCGCGAACGTTGCACAGTGGGCCGGAATTCGAAAGCTTAAAAGCAGCAGTCGACACCGGTATCCCGAGGCTGCACCGCTTCCAAATTCGACAGCGAAGCTTCGAGTTTCCGGCTGGCGTCTACCGGGAAAACGTAAACAGCGGCGGGGGTGATACCTAATGGCGAATCCGAGCAGCATATTTTATCGATATCCGAGGCATTACTCGAGCCGCGTTTCGCATCCGTTACCGGATCAAGACAACGTCAACGAAATGGCGCGGAATAGGGTTTTCGACCCTCGGGAATTCGACGGGCAAGCAAGTCCCGGAAGGGAGACAAGTCGGTTGCGCGTTCTCCGATCTCCCGTGGGTCTGCTAACAAGCGCGTCTGGAAAACGATCTCGAAAGCGTCGCGCAGACCTTCGATGGAAGACGTCTCCGCTCTCCAATGTCACAACCGCCCCCTCGTTCGAAGGCCTTCCGGGACTGTCTGACGCGATTCTACAATCTCTTTCCGGGTCGATCGATTCCCGTGTAACGCGGTTAGAACTGCTCGTGGTTATTCCGATCTCGGATGACGTCGCCAGACGCAAGAAAGGAGAGGGACGGTCTTTGCCATTCGACGATGTCGTTAGAATCGCGAGCGATTAATCCGGACGACCCTCGACTCGGACCGAGTTGAATAGTCCACGAAACGAGTCCAAGCCAGTTCGAGTTACGCTGGGTCTAATTAACTCCCTCGGATCGCGTACTTTGCGTTAGCGCGGGAATTGGTAGAGATTCGGTAGAAGGGATAAAAAGTAGCGATAGCTTTTCGCCAAAAGACTGGTTTTCCATCAAACTGTTCGCTTCGTTTTGTATAAGTTTACGGTTCCGTTAACGGCTGAACAGATCTCCGAGGGGTATCCGCGTGGGCGCTAAACGATGGCCTGGCGACTCCCAGTCTCGTAGTTATCGAGTGTAGGATGTCGCTAAAGAATGGAGATATTCGTAAATAATGGAAAGCTTTAGCTATCCGTTTCCGTAACATCCGGCCGATCAAGTCTCGGACGTTTGATCCTCGTTTTCAGCGCTCGCGATAATTGCCTCGGCGACGTTTTCCGGCTACCTTCATCGTGTTGTTTCTGCCTCCCTTGGCCTCAGCCTCGCCCTCGGGAAATCTCGTTCGCCGAATGGCTTCTGACACACATTCGACCTCGGCTATCGCGAGCAACAAAAACAAATCAATAGTCTCCAGAAGTTTGTCCCGCTCGCCCGCGGACACTTATCCACCACCTCTCCCCCCCCCCCCCACCACCTCCCCACCTCCCCTTGTGTACGTTCCGCGGAGATTATTTTTTCGACTCCCCGCGGCTACTTCCCTCGGATTCACGTTTCCCTACCATTTCAGAAAAAAAAACACCTATATCATCCGTTTGTTTCACTGAAACTGATTCCGTGCCTCTTCGAGGCGGTCTCTTTGTCGTTGTCCTCGTTACCGTTTCGCCAGCCGGTCAGCCAGCTTGCGTCATCGAAAGACAACTCTTGCTCTCTTTCATCTGCTTCTTCCGGAGCCTTCGTTTTTCCGCTATCTCTCGCTTCGCTGAGGATACCTCTTATTGTCCTCGGGACGAGCTCGTTAGGCTGGTCGGTGATCGATGAAGCCGCTGGTTACCGGAAAGACGGTTCGAGTCGGTGACGTCTCCTTGTATTCTCCCGTTTGGACCACGTGGCGTATCGTTTCAACGGGGGTAGCCGAGGTTCCGAGTCGCTTCGCGATAGCCATGGCCATTCGAATCTGTGCTTCCAGGAGAATCGAAACTTTGCAGTCTCGAAACTTTCGGATCGCTCGGAACGTTATTCGATACCAGTAGGTCTTCCAAGTCTCGATAAGTCTTGACGTGTCCGAGTCTTGATTAGTCTGGAAAGTCTTGCTCGGTTTTCTATCGAGCCATCATCATCACCTTTAAAGTCTCGACGGATCCCGATGCTTTTAACAAGTATCGAAGATTTTTCGTTAAAATTTTCGTTAATTAAAATCCAAAAGCAGTTTAATTTTCACTAAATTTTGATAGTTTCAGACGTCTCGGATTCGAACGCGAACCGGACCTAGCGACGATCCTTCTCGGCGAGATCGAGGAGCGAATTCGGTGAGACCTCGCGGAATGCAATTGCTGTTCGTGCTCTAATTAATTCGGAAGCACGGAAGTCGGCTTAACTTTTAGGAAGCTCTCGAGTTCGATGCGTTTCGAAAGTCTCTGTCTGTGTTAATTGCACTTAAAGAAGGTCGCCGTTGGACCATTGTCGCGTCTTGTTCTTTTTTCAACGCCCGAACAACGACCCCTGCACGTGGTATAGACTCCTAGAGACCGGGATTAAGGCACGGGGCTTTAGAAGCTACAGACCCAAAGACCTCCGCAGGCTAGGCGACTCCCGGAGATTAATTTAGAGCAATTTAATGAATTCAAGCACAAGCGTGAAATACTAGAAGCTTCCGATATCTACACTCTTGCAGTAAACAATGGTTTAACCTCTTCGTTTCCCTAACGACCAAGTAACGTAATACATTTGCTCTTGTTTTTGAACAATTCGCCTGAATAGAGAGGGGAGTTCCATCGACGCGAAGCATCTAAAAAATGTATCATATACAAATCTGATGAGATGTTTCGGAATATGTGTCCCGACGGATAAATCATGGAGAACCTGTCGTCTGGCCAACACTCCAGATTTACATTCGCTGGATTTTTATTCTCGAACCGCTTGAAAGCATTCGATTATTCAACATCCATTTTCGGCGTTGAAATACTCGGGATACGTGGACGAAAAATATCTGGAATATTTGAAAGATCGAAAAATTCGATGAAAATAATATTCGACTCGAGGCGCGATCATCGACGATCTCTCGAGGCTGGTTCCCGACAGAAGAAGTCGAAGCCTCGATCCGAGTCACGAAACTCGACTCCACGAATTCAACCGCTTCTCCGCGTCGGTGACATCGGTCTAGCTAGCGCGAAATCTACGGAACCGTGCCTTTTCAAGCGGTAGGTTAGCGTTATCGTCGCCCGACGCCCACCCCTTCCCTCTCAATCCTTCCTTTTCACCCTCGCCGCGTCTGAAAACCCTTTAGACGACGGACCCTTAAAAGCCCCGGGTACGAAAATTGCCGACTGACCTAAATAACGATCTCCGCTTCATTCATCCGTCGCCGCGAAAAAAATGCTGGCAGCACGCAGCCGACGACGCCCGGCTCGTCCGCGTCGCGTCGTTCCCTCTCCGTGGGAAATAATTAACCCCGGAGCGCTACCGCGTACGAATATGATGCGTATCGAATCGATACCATCAGCCAGCGGGAACGCTCGACGTGTTTACCCGCCCCTAAATCGCTGATACACCGGCCCACTTCTCGCGATCCTTTGGTCAGGCGTGCGGCTCGATCGACGACCGCCAAGGGTGGACAATTATTCTTGGTACACCTGGTCCGACGTCTTCCTCGACACGTGTCTCGCGAAATCGATTCGTGCCAAGGATCCAGCGCACAGATACACGAAACTCGATACGAATAACAGACGAACAGTGCAAGTATCGCGTACTAATTACTCGTTGCGTTTATTTAATCGAGCAGTCTCGTTTGGACGTTGCCGTGAAAATGGATAGGACAGCCAATGTAAACTATTGCCAGCGAACGAATACTCTGCTACGAATAGCGTATACCGTATTAAAGGTCTAATTACGAGTAACCTTTTTATCGCTATGCAAACAGAGTACATAATAACCGTGTCGTGCAAACTAATAGCTGCGCGTGGATATTCGTATAGATTACAATTCGTATCGAACGAATAACGGATTAAACGAAATGCTATCTAAACGAGGATATGGTCCATCTTCGATTTAACGTGGCTCCGCCGTCGATCGATGCCAGCCGCGAGTAGTTCCGCGATCATTGCTCGATGCGTTGTACGTTCTCGGGTCGCGTGCGAAAGTTCTTTCGCGATGGAAATTGAATATCCGCGCAGCAGCGGGATCGAGAAGGAGAGAGGAGAACCGAGGGAGAGAGAGAAAACGAAAGAGTTGCCCGTTAATTACAAGCGCGCGATAGTTCGTGTCCGACCTAGAGATTTAGATAAAGCAAGGTTATCTCGGGCAACCAGCAAGGATCAGCTGGGTGTAGAGCCGTAGGAGAAACGATCGAACGTCTCGTCCTTGATGGACCTTGCGAAAGCTTTTCTTCCGCCTAAAAGATCCCCTCGTACTTACCACCTTCGGACGATCCTTCGATGCCCGAGGCTTTCCCTCGCAACGGGCGAGAGTAGGCTGATCCCAAGGATCAGCGGCAATCTGTCTGGACGAACCACGAAACCACTTGTACCCTCGAATCGATTCGCGAGCCCGAGACCTCTCCCTGCACGTGTTCTAAAAGTGATCCACGAACCGTATTCGAAAATTCCCCTTGATCCTCCTTTGTTTACCAGCAACGTCGGGGAGGAAGCTGCGAATCGAGGGTGGAGGATCGAAGCGTCGGAGACAGCGGGTCGTTTCACCCCTCTGGATCGCGACGTGGTCGAGGTTTCGATGAAAGTCAAAGCGTTCGGGATCACCAGAACGATCTCACTGACTGAGACCGCGACGGATACGGATCGTACCAACGGATATTAGGCGTGGAGGCCAGGATGCGGATGCCAGGACGTGGCATCCGAGCTCAGCGGTCCGTGCGCATCGTCGACGCGTGTCCCGATCCCGGACGATCGACCGGCCGCCGATCTCTCCTCAGTTCATCCCTTCCGCGGATCGGTCCTCGAGGGTTCGAAAGGATCACCGAGGGGGTTGTTTGGAAACATCGCGGTGAACGTGAAGCGACTAACGCGTCGTGGTTGCCGCTACAGCACGACTGGCCGGCCGGCCGAACCACCCTCTCTGCTCTCGCCCCGTATCTACTGCTCACTCTTGCGCTCTCGCGATATTCCTCTCTCCCTTCTCTCTTCTCTCGTCTCTCTTTCTGCCCTCACCACCGAGACCGCCGCTCCCACCACCGGCGCGGAGCTGCTCTTTCGTCTCCGTTCCTCTTCCGTCTCCATTTTCTCTTCCCTCGCGATTCTTGCTGCTCGTCCCGAATTTCCCGCCAATTTTTTCATCTTGACGCGAAAATTTCCAAAACGTCTTCAATCCCGATGAAAGTGTCCTCATCTTTATCGGACAACGGCGACGTTCCAACGTTTCACGAAAGCATTTTACAAATTGTGTTTCGCGAGACGTCGACGTATCGCGTGACGCGAATAAATGGATCGCGAAAAGTCGCGTTTCATTATTTCAAATTATAATACACTTTGCATGTTTTTAACGTGCCCCGCTTCTGCATCGTTCGCGTCTTTAACGCTACACAGCAACAATCGTGTTACACGATTTCGTAGATACACGGTCGTCGCGTCACTTATGTCTCGTTACCCTTTGTATGCCTCGGTGAAAAGGTACCCAACCCGGATAATGGTTATCTTTTTGTTGTGCTCCGTCGGTTCCGAGTATTTCTTTCTTTCATTTAGGCTCGTTAAGCATTTATCGACACACGTGGGGTTCGTGCGAATAGCGTAGCCAAGCATTTCTTCCTCGACGATTGATACCAGTCGAGGCTTTCGTGCGTACCGCGTCCTTTAGGAAAAGCGTTTCGACGTTTCGCAAGCTTCCTATCTCCGGGGACCGAATGAAACGTCGATATTAGCGTGTCGTACGGTTCGTGTCTATTTGATGTACCTGTGCTCGCGTCATGGATCATTGGTCACCGATAACCGAGCTCGTGTCGCGGATCACCGATCGTCAATTAAAATCTGAGAGGAACGCGTTCCAGTTGGAGCTCAAACGGTGGTCTGTGTCACCGTCGGCGTTATTTGGCTACTTCATTGTTTCCGATGAGTCTCTGTATTTTCAGGGAAATTACCCCCCCACCCCCGTACATATTCCCCTTGCCGATTGAATCACATTATTCTTAACCCGATAACAGAGCTGCAACACGTTAAGCGTAAAGTAGAACGATTCCATTCCTCAAAGGCTATCGGAGCCCGTAAGCTTTGGCTAAAGGCGCGTAGTCTAAACTGTAAGCTATTGTAAGCGAATTTGTAAACTAAAGAAAGGAACGGGATAGCGTCGCACTCTTACCGATACATCGTTATCGGCGAAAATAAGCCAATTTCTATAAACGTTCCGACAACTGGTGATTGCTTGGCACCCGAGTGCAGCGAAGCTCGGCCTGACAAGAAAAAATATGTTACGAACGCGATTCGCATTCGTTGGTATTCTAGCCGACGTTGCCAGTCGGATTTCTATCTATACCCTAAGATGAACAAATTCTCGACCGTGCTTAAATTTCCATCGAATAAAGGAGTTAATGGCCTCCAGCGGTTGGCTATTTTTAAGACCTCGACGAATCGGATTTTCAACACGTTCACCGCCAACTACGAGTGCCACTCATAGCCGACGATTTATCACCGAACGTCACCTACGAGTAAATAACGAACAACGGGCGTTTGGGCGAAGAATAAAAATCTGTATGCAACTGAATATTTATTCGTGAAAAAATGAACGACGAAAATCCGTAACAAAGTTCCGGCGATACAACGTTTCAACTTGTTCGAGTACGAATAAACAAAAGGCAAAATAGGGTTTAATCGACGTTACGTCTTACGTATAACCAGAAGGTCGAGACGATCGATCGATCTCTGTTTGCAAACGTTCCGAGGCAAACGTACAGCGCTTCGTAAATTATGATGTCGGTATAATTTACAAGTGGCTGTTACACGTGCCGCTGCAGCGACGTCGGTAATTCCTGCAATAATGTTATAACGATAAATTAACACGGTCTTCGAGCATGCGGCGACGGAGACAACGAGTGTTTAATTTGCAGAATTAATTACGATCATCGTCGCGACGGGGGCGCGTGCGTAATAGGCAGGTGTTTTCAAGGTAACCGCTCGACACCTTCGATTGAACGTTGCATGACTCCACTCGACGGAAGATTACCAAGATTCCGTCCGCAAAGCGCGGAACATTCGGCACAGTTTCTTTAGACGCTTTCGGATGTTTTTGTTCGATTAGCTCACGGCGTAAATACGCGAACACGAGTCGTAAACGTAGTACATTTACGTCGAGCTACGTCGGGTAATTTAGCTAGTAGAAAAGTAAAATTGCTGGATAGCGTCAGAGCTTCCCGCGGACGCGAAGCATCAAATATACCAACACGTTTACGCTCCGTCCGTGCTCGTGCTTTTTTCAAGAATATCGCACAAAAGGTGGTATCTACGGTTCCATCCTAACCCGTGCCTCCCGGCGAGTCTCGCGCGTTTGCACGTGCGATAGGTTAAACAGTGTCGCGTGTCATACTGAAAAGCGCGCCCTCCAGGATTTACTCTGTCCAGGATAAACTTCGCGAGGGAAATAATGTCCCTAAACGCGGCACAGTTTCCACGGGCCATCAGAAAGTCCGACGACGGCGCGCATTAATTAAAACGGAATCCTCGGGCCGCGTGGATGTCGGAATTTTGATTCGTCGGATATTCCAGTCTCGTCCCTCCGACTCGGATGTCTGCATTTAAACGACCTTCTTCAACGCTGTAGAGATTACCGACGAGATGGTTATTTTCACATTTGCAACCTTCGGGGAGAGAGCGATTCGTTAACGAGCGCAACGCGTACCGGTGGAGATCTAATTTTGGGTAGGCAGCTTTTTTTTTTTTTTTCAAACTACGTTAGAAGGTAATTACAATGATATACCCCCTATCTGCCGCTCGTCCCGTAAACTAGCGAGTATTCGATTACGAATAAGGAACGAATACTTTTTGGTTCTCGGTCTATACGCGAAGCCTCGTTAAAATTGGCGGATAACAACCTGCGAAGCACGCCAACTACCACACCGGCATCGACAGTCGAAATTCAATCGCCGGGTGTGCACGGATCGGCGAGAATCCGTCGAAAATGTTCAGTTTAGCGCGGATATTAAATTCTCATTATCGCGAAACGGATCCGAGCAAACCGCGGAGAGTTTCCCTTTTCGAGATCTCATTTCGTTTCCACGAACTTTGCCAATCTTTCTCGGCTTCTTTTGCGAGAGCGGTTTTTTCAGCGGCGCGGGGCCGCGAGCAGCTGTACCCGGGTATTAATCAATCGCTCCACGGCTCGCCGAGTTTCGCGAGTTTGTTTTAACTTACCGTACTTATTCATACATACCTAGCCTCATTTTGCTGAAAATTTCGCGAATAATTTATTTTCCTTTCGGTTATTTCTCCGTTGTTCCACTATTCGCAATCGTTAGACGAGCGGCCGAGAATTCATCGCGAATCCAGCTTCGATTACGAAACAAAAATTGTGCGATATCGTTCGCGAGAAAGGTATATTTATCGTGCGGTCAATTCGTTGGAACACGAGCGAACGAGGACCAAGACAGAATTTTAATTCGCTATCTTCCGTCAACGTTTCCATAGCCGGAAGTCGAGTCGATTTATCGATTTCGCCGGCTAATATCGCGCAAAGCTGCTCGCGTTTCCGCGTTTGACGAGCCGTGCATATTTGCACGGTCCCTCGGGCCGTGCGCAGAAATATACCACTACTAATGAGTACTTCTCCCGATAGGAATTATCAGTCGTGCAATAACGATGTTCGCGTGAATGCCAGGTCCATGAATAGTTCCGTGAAAATCGCTCGAGCTCCACTTTGAAATCGCCAAGTGCCGTAGACATCGCGTTATTCGATCTGTTATCCTAGCTATGGAGAATCTGCGGTCTCTCGATGTAGTCGATGCGATCCTTTGCGTATTTCCTCGAGTATATTCTTCGGTTGATAAATTGGCCCGTTCGATTCCTGAAAAGACGTATTCACGAGTTCGTAAATCGATATTAATTTGTATCGATTGGACGCCAAGTGTACGGCCTTACGAGGATCCATGAATCGACGTGCAGCTCTCTAATATCAAAAGGATCTCGCACGCTTGTGTTATCCCTTTCCTGAGCTCTATTCATGCCTCGTGGTCGCATTTGAAGCGGGACTTCCGAAGACCATTCGCATCGTCTGATCCTCTTACGTGTTTGCGAGGCACAAGATTTTCTCATGCAGTCCTGTTAGTCGCATAAGGATTTCTCCTTGCTGTCTTCTTCTCTGACGGGGGCTAACACCAGGGAAACAACATCAATTGGTTGCCGAAGGTCGCCGACCGATCTTTTTCTTACGAGTTCTCGATACGCCATCGTTTCCTCCGTCATCGTTTCGAATATTAAAAACGTGAGTAGCGTGGAAATAGTTGTTTTTCAAGCCGCAGGCTAAACGAGGTGTCGTAAAAGTCGGAGCAGCGACTGATGCGATGAGTCAGAATTGGGGGATGAGATCTCGAGGGACCAGTTGAGGTTGATCCGACTATATTAGCTAGTAGGGTTTCTTACGGTATTATCAAGTTGCAAAGGGAGGCTCCTGGTCGATGGCGAAGCTCGAGGAAAAACTAGGGAAAGGAAGTAGAAGTAGAGGTTGAAACCGGAGGACCCCGGAGACCAATTTGTCCAACGTTTACGTTCTAGCTCTTGACTCTTGCGTTAGACGGATTCGGCTCGTCTCCCGTTAGAGCCTACTCTGCAAACCGAGGTCGCCCGAGGTTAGAAAAAGGGGAGAAATTGCGCGGTTAACGAAAGCAAGAGTGACCAACGCCGCTTCGAGTCGAGGAGGGCATCGACTCCAAAACGTTGCGTTGCGACTATGGTTGGATGAAAATTAATTGCCGTTCGAGGCCACCGAACAATTACTACCACCGTACCGTTCGCCTATCCGAACGAATTCTCTGCGTTCAGCGACAGGCGTTGGCAAGATCGATCGCTCGTTCGACGATCGAACGAGAACCCACGTTGTCCGCGCGATAGAGTCGTCGACGTCAGGCAAAGAAGGATCCCAAGCCAAGGAGAAAGCGTGACTCGTTAATGTCCTTATTCGAGCCGTGCACCGTGATTACGTCGGTCCGTCGATATTCTTGCATGACCTAATTTCCGTCCTGCAACCCCCTCGTCCTACCCCGCCACCTACCCTCTCCCACCGCTCAACGAAACAATAGCGAGTAATACTTATTGCACAAATAATTATCCCCAGCTATGCGTGTCCCTTTGTTGATTTTTCAGCTTCGTCAAACCGGCTTTTATTAGCGGCGTACATTGGACGCGTGCGTGCCACCTACACACACACGTACGCATACACAAGCCAGCTTTAGGGAACATCCCTTCCCCTACCTGCCGACATCACCTCCTCCACCTCCTTCTTCTCGCCCCACAGAGATTTACCCCGAAGCTTTTCAATATACCTGCCGACGGGTATTGTTAATGCAACACAGCCAGGAGTGAGATTATTGTCCTGACAGGCAGACCGTTCCATTTCCTTCCATCAATCTTTCTCTTTGGGTTGCTGGCGCGATGACGCCCGGCACGCCGAGGCCGATTCATATTTTGCAACGGCTCGGCGACGACGACAACGGGCACAATGCGAAATTTAGAACGAGCGCGAACGTGGTAATCAATGAGGTAACCCGGGATCCGCGTACCTCATTGGTTATTCCGCGACAAGACGCGCATGACAGTTCCTCTCTGCCACTCTCTCTTCCGCTCGTCGAGCGCAAGCTCTCGGTCTCCGTCGCGTCGTTTCTTCCTCCGATTCCACCCTCGCCCTCAACCGCGCAACTCTCTTTTCCCTTTCGGTACGTTTTTCGCCCTATCCCTACCCGACCTTCGCGACAAAAGTGCATTATTGCGCCACAGCCAAAGGGGATAATGTACTCCGGTCGCGCTCTCTTATTTCTCCATTAATCGCGTTCTCCTGTTGTTCTCCGTTAATCATGCTCGTGAATTTTATTCCATTTCGGCCGGTTATGAATTAACTACTTAAGAGCTTGTACGAAATTTGTACGGAAATGTAGCTCGCGATATACTCGTAACATTCGATCCACCGATCTCCTCCAAATCGTCGCAAAATAATGCGCGAACGGTACAAACGGCAATGCTATATCCATTTTCGACGAACGTAATATCACGAAGATTCGGTCTTAAATCTGTACGCGACGAAAGTAATATTACGAAAGTGGACCATAAGAGGCTAGAAAACTAGAACTCGAAACCGGAGGTACAAGAATCGCGGGATCATTGGGGAACGTATCGAGTAAATGTTTTGTTGTCGAGCAGATTTTTAATCGAATTACGTATCAACCAACGTTCCTTTCGTTACATAGTTTTCAATAACTTGAACGAGCCCCAGGGTTAATCGCTTATATCGCGCAAACGCTCGTTGCCGAGAGATTTTTAATTCCGAGCGAACGCGGTACCGTGTTTGTTAGCCTCTCAACGGAAACGGTATTAATTAATGGAATGGCGATCCACTTTAAGAACTACTTAAGATCCGTTCCATAGTACCGTAATATGGACGATTAAACAAATTATAAATTCCACTTTGCGTTAATATTATTCGTGGACTTCTCAACGTCGGTTATCGAAGTAATAAGTAGCATATTTCGGGAATGAAATTTCTCGAACGTTTTCTGAGCTTTGGAAACGATCTTCGTTGATGCACGATCTATCGATCGATGGATACAAAGAAAAACGAATACCGAAAGGCACGATGGAATTGTTACGTATCCGTTGCAAAAAAAATAAATAGAAAGCGATAAGTATCGATTATTTGTTTCTATTTGTTTTCTCGGTACGATTAAAAACTCCTCGAGAATGTGTACGCTTCGATAAGATACCTAATTTCGAAATCAGATCCGATCAACGCAATCCGTGCGTACCAACGATGCACTCGTGTGTACTCGAGTAAGGTGCACGAATACGCCATCAGGTGTCGGTAGCAGCGATTTCAACGGGCGCTTTAAATTTCATGCGACGCGTCTTTGTAAACACGCGTCCCTTTCTGTCGGCTGTCGACTTGTCGCCAGCAACCAGGCGACAGCATCTCGGAACGTCTCTTTGAACCTATTTTCGATCGTCTCCTTCCCGTCAAGCGTCGCTTATTCGAGATCGAAAGTCATCGCGCGTCTTTAAGGAAACAAACCATTTTTAGAGTGTCTTACGGAGCTGGTATTTCACTTTGAGAAAATGAAGTGTTCGGTTGACAGCCAGGATTGATGGTAACAAGGCTTGTACGAAGCTCGGCGCATGCATCGGCCAGTGCATAATCGTATTAGATTGTTCTGTGAGAATAGTGGTTAAAGTCGTTCGAGAGAGAGATGCAATCAAGTACGGTTTTAGCTGGATTCTCAGTATAACCGTCGTCATCGTACGGGTACGAAAATGTGATTGCTGTTTTCGTGCGATACTTAAATGTTTCGGAGTTCATGCTTTCTAAGATTTACTTACTGGGCATGAATGGACAGGTGCAGCCCTCAAGGGAGAGGTTAGGTAAGTATCAGATTTAACCGTAACTTGATTGCGTACGAGAGGTCTTGATATATTCTTTTCACACTTTTTTTTTTTACCCCTTTAACTTTACCATTTATAGACGATGACTCGACTCTGTTAGTCACGTTGGCCTTGCTACCGATGTTTTAGTAATGGTTTAGCGACGACATGTCATACTTTGTGTTCGGTTTACATATGCTAGACAAAGCTTTTTTCGTTTGATAGGTTGTACATTTTAGAGCTTTAGAAACCCGCGATATATTAACGTATCAAAGATCACTTTGATTCTCAGGGGGTTTTAGTAACAGTACGATAGGATTGTTCTCTGGAATGATTGCTACAGATCGTGTCCCCAACATACAGCTTGCAGCTACGAACAATGGATTACCCATGGATGATTCCAATGTTGCAACAGAGGTTGACAGCAAAGTGAAAACAAAACTATTGTCTATGTGGAACAACGTCAAATATGGTTGGCATTAGCATGAAATCAATCGGCTCTTTATTCTCCTTTGGATAATACGTGTTCTTATTCGAATTTAATGTATTTGAAGGCTGGACCATTAAGATGGTAAAACCAAATTTTTCAAAAGAATCTCCGGTATGTTTGCTTGGCAAAATTTATCGCAAGAAGCCAGAAGAGTTCCTAGAGAAGGCTTCAGAAGCAGAAAAATCATTGGATACAGGGAGCGAAATATCGTTAGCAATGGATGCTATTAGTTTCGAAGATAGTATAGAAGAATTTAAGAAAGACTTTGCATCTCGCCTTTGGTTGACATACAGAAGAGAGTTTCCTATTTTAAACGGATCTACGTTCACCACCGATTGCGGTTGGGGTTGTATGCTACGCAGTGGTCAGATGATGTTGGCACAAGCACTGGTCTGCCATTTTCTTGGAAGAGGCACATATTTTTTTTATTAAAATTTAACGTTAAATACCGATTATATTCGTTTATATTATCTATGCTCTGTTGTTACCTTAGTAGCCATTATAAAACAAGTATGGCATACTCTGTGTCTACAATAATATAATTTTTCTATAGAATGGCGGTGGCATCCGGATCAATTGATACAAACAGAACAACAAAAATTAGACGAATATAATCACAGATTAATTATAAAATCGTTCGGAGACTTACCCGAACGTATATCTCCATTTTCTATACATACGCTCGTATCCCTGGGTGCATTATGGGGAAAACGCGCAGGAGATTGGTATGGGCCATCCTCTGTTGCTCATCTGTTATGCCAAGCGGTAGAGCATGCAGCGGAACATCATTCAGTATTCAGTAACTTGGCTGTTTATGTTGCTCAAGATTGTGCAGGTGATGCGGTAGTCGAGATATTTGTACCTTAATTAAATAAGGTTAACAAGCAGAAATTCCAATTATATATTTTTAGTTCTAATTTATATTTTTTTACAGTTTATCTACAGGATGTGGAAAATGTATGTCAAACATCCGACGGCAAATGGAAATCTCTCATACTTTTTGTACCTTTACGACTTGGTGCTGACAAATTAAATCCTGTCTATACGTCTTGTTTAACGCATCTCCTTACATTAGATACCTGCATTGGAGTTATCGGCGGTCGACCTAGACATTCGCTTTATTTTATCGGTTTCCAAGAAGATAAATTGATTAATCTAGACCCACATTATTGTCAAGAAACTGTCGATGTATCCAAAGACAATTTCACTTTGACGAGTTTTCATTGTACTTCGCCGCGAAAAATGTTGATATCAAAAATGGATCCCAGTTGTTGCGTGGGATTTTATTTTCATAATAAAATGCATTTCACAAATTTTATGGAGATAGCTCCCTCCGTACGTATAACAGTTTCTTATACGAATAATTTAATTGCAGTACGAAGGATTTAGAAGGTGTGATAAGGGTATTTTTTAAAATTGCAGTATTTGGTGCCGGAAGATGAAAAAGTCGATTATCCGATGTTTTTATTCTGCGAAGGGAGCGGAAAAGATCTCTATCAAAAAATTGACATCGCTGAAAACATTATTCCTACTGCTACCTCTTTCACAGGTAACGAGTCGTACGATGACGACCTCGACGAGTGCGAAGAATTTGAATTAGTTCAGTGAGACGTTTATCGCTGAGGTTTAAATATCTCTTAAGTACTTAAAGACATTCATCGATAGTTTTTGGAGAAGAATACATTAATCGGAATTCTCCGTTCATTCGTCCATACGTGTACAAGAGAAAAACCAATTGATAACTTTAGTAGACGCAGAACTTTGGGTAATTAGGCAGTTATATATTTCTTCACTGTAATGAATTCGCGCAGCAAACAAAGTTTAAGATCTTAACGTGTCCATTAAATAGCATGGATTATAGCGTACCAAATATTTTCCATTCGCGATAAAAGGAAATTATATAGACTTCGAAAACGTTATCATCCATACGTAATTCTGTGATCGTAATTTAAATTATATTTGGATATGTTGCACAATTTTTCTCGTTTTGTTTCGTGATCTCAAAAATAATTGCTTTTAAAAATTATTAGAAATTAATTTAGCATACAATTTACAGTTACTTGAATCATTTCACGGAGAATGATTCATTTATTTGAAGCGTTCCGAACGATGATCGCGTCAAGACTTGCGTAGATCGTAAGTTTACAGTTTTGCTATGAAGAGTGATTTTTATAAACATTTCTCGATTCCTTAAGGAAATGTTCCTAATATAACTTATTTTGTAAAGCAGCAATATTAGATTTTTTGCAATATACCACATGACCAATTTTCATTTTGTCGTTATATCGAAGGTGTTTGCGTATTATATATCGAATCACGCATACCTATAATTACACTTAGTCTGAATTAATTTAAACTTTTTCATAACGAAACCCTAAGTTATTTATTTATTTAATATATTAGTTCTTGCCCTGATGATTATACCGAACTTATACTAAGTTCCCGCGCTTTAACACTGCGCACGACATAACGTTTTATGTTATGAAAGAGAAACATGTTAGTAAAAAATATACCTAATATTAAGTTACCGTTATTACTAAAGAGTGACTTAATTTTCGAGGAAAAGATGTGAGCATGATATATAATGTATATTATACTCATATTGTTAATGATCTGTACACAATTAAAAATTGTTACAATTCTTATATCGGTACAGTTAAAAATAAACATGGAAAGACCTATAAAAAATTATCTTTTGATCTTTATTTCCTCTTTATAATTGCGAGCACATTTCATCTTCTCTACAACGATATAAACAGAATACGTATCGTATCATATAACACTTTAGGTTATGTAAGTTCAACAAATGTTTCCTATTGGATCAAACTCAGTTTTTAGCTTCGTCGATCTCTTTATATTAAAATATACAATATTTTTCACCGTTAACTTATATAAATCATCATATTTACACCGAGTAACTTTGTCAGAGATTATTGTTCTGTTATTTTTCTTACAATTATAAAATAATAGTACCGGCAAATTTGATATGACAATATTATTATAAGCACATTTAAATACAAAAGTTAAAATAGAGTATTGCATACAATGATAGGTGTTTGTAAAGTAAGTCAAAATTGCACATATAGGCTGAAAAACTTTGTACTGTATCGATAAGAAATGTTCAAATTATGTTGTGATTATGACAGATATATAAAAATTACAAAAAAATATATTGTAATCCTCTCCTATATATTCTAATATATTCTTACAATTCATCTAGATATGTGCGTATGCAACAAAGTTTCACTAAAATCTTGTTAAAAGCACATTACAATTAAGATAAAAATTTTGAGATAGCAACTTTGACTTGTGGCCATAATTCGTCTGTTGTGTTACCATGGAATCTCTTTAATATTCCGATACCTTGGTAGAATTCTAAAATAGGATCGTTCTGTGCTAAAAAATTTTCTAAACGTTTCTTCACAACCTCCACCTTGTCGTCTTCTCTTTTACACAGGGGTTCACCCGTTACATCATCCTTGCCCTATTTTAAATCAAAATAAATTAATGTTAGTTAACGTCGTATAAAAATATTTGTAGAAATTTCGATATTTATTATTGAATCAAGGAAAACGTGCAGGTAAATTGGGAAATTTTACTGGGCATGTCGTCAACGATATAGTTTGAATAACAATCCAACTTACCGGAACTTTTGGATTATTGAATCCAATGTTGTAAACTCTTCCACTGGGCAAATGAACCCACCTGTTTTCCACGCGATTCAAAATCACCGGAACAGGCACGTCAAGGTAGAGGACGAGGTTCACTGGATATGTTTTTTGTAGCTTTTCTGCTTGCTGCAACGTTCTCGGAAATCCTGTATCAATGCCAACTATTTATTCGAATTTAGTTGGCCGCGCGTAGTTGTCGCACGTTCACGGTCAAACCAAAGATGTCGAAATTACTATTTTATCCCGTCACTTACCGTCCAGCAGCCAATTTTTGTCTCCCACCAGCTCGATTTCTTTGTTTATCATCGAGATTATTACATCGTCGGGAACGAATTTACCGGAAAGCACGTAACTTGCGACCGTTTTGCCCAATTCTATATATTAATATTACGAACAAATGTTTTCCATTAAATTCGTCGTTCAATTGATGGCATAATTCTTTAATGCTAATTAATGGTACATTAAACTTTGGAACGAACGATGTCAATCAAATCCGTCATGTTTATTACAATCGTTGTAGCAATGAGATTTATGCATTACGCTTTAAGCATAGATAGTATTGTGCAAGTGAAAGTGAATCAATGTCGAGATATGTAATTAAAACAATGTTTCTTCGTGAATATAACGTAATGCCGATTCTATTTCATTGTTTGTAAATAGGGCAAACGGCTGAATAAATTGATAAGGGTATCCTTTGAAATAATATGAGAAATGAGAGGAGGACAATCTAATCGCGTTCAATTACGCATCTCTACGACAGAGAGGTTCTTCCGGAGGATATTTTAATTTATTGTAAATTAAATGAAATCCCAAGAATTTTGCAGTGTGGAGGGTCGGAAAGACTGATACGAGTCCCCCATTATCATCGAGATGACTCATAAAAGATGAACGAAACGAATCGTGATTTCTGCACATACCGGTATTATTATTCATGTGAACACGTAACTTGTCACCACTAGAAATGTGAACCACTTTAAAGTGTTCGACAATTCGAGCTGACATAGTGCCCTTGCCAGATGCAGGGGCACCTAATATCACGGCCCTGAAGGCCGCAGCCTTGGAACACCACGTGGATAGCGCTACCATTAATCGTCACTTTGAAAAAAAAATAGATGCAAATAGTGAAAACACGTTAAATGTCCAACTCGATTTCCTTTTGATACTATTCTCCCCAACGAGCAACGATTTACACGAGAATGCAACGGCAACTTTCTGTGCGGAGGGAAAATATATCGGCCGTTCTATAGTGGTTGACCTGTGAACCGCGATTGCACGACCAGTTATCGAGATAACTAACAAGCCATCGACCAATGAATGGAGGGGACTAGTTTTTTATTTTTAGTCTATTGGCTGCCTTGGAATAAGTTTTATGATCGACTTGTGCACATATACTGGTGGTTTGTGATGCAAACTGGTCGTCGCATTTCGCAATTACACGAACAGGCGCCAAACACTTTTTTACTCGAAATATAATACTTCGAGCGGATACAATATACTCCAAAGGTTAGGGGGTGAAATTACGATAACAATACGCAAACTTTATTGACAAAAGTAGCACTTTATTCATATGAAAAAGTAATACAACATTAGGGCCTGTGCTCGAATTCTTGTATTTGTTTTATTTTAATTACTTTTTAAAAGCGTATGTAACGAGAGAACTAGAAAAGGCCATGTTTTCATTTGGACATCTTACAAGTTCTATGTAACAAGAGATCAAAATTACAAATCGTGAAAATCTTATTGGCGTTGAATGCCTGTTAACGCGTACTACGGGATAGTAACGTCTCTGTTTACAAATTTGTATCTATAGTATCGTGATTTCTATGTTTCCGTATTAATCCGTGGATTAAACTAATGTATATATTACACTGTTAAAACCTTTCGTGATGTTGTATAACCCTTTAAAATATATTTATAGATCTTTGTAATCACGAACTAACGCTTGTGTACCTTAATTAACATTCTTTATTAACGCTAAGCATCCAAATGTCACTCAACGTATCGCAAGTTTGATCAAATGCAAGTTGAAGCTTAGCCCGAGTCTAGTGCTACCAGAGGCTATGCTTACACACATTTAGTTTTAATCCTTTGCTGTAAAAGGACACGAGTTTTCTCCGGAAATCAGCGAACATCAGCCGATGATGTTGTTGCTTTTATTCGATAGAGACTATTTACGAAGATTGTGTATACTACAGTAAATAAACAACGCGTTCGCTGATTTATAAAGAAAACTGATGTTCTCTATACGACAGACATGGTCACAAATGAAGCTCCTTGCACGACTCGTTCTGTTTCTACACACCGTTGCCGAGAAATAACAAAAATCAACGAACCCTGCTTTTTAATTTTTTTTCGGGGTTTATCGTCTCAGCTTTTGCATTTAAATTGAACATTTCTGTTGTTCTCGTTAACTGCAAAGGGTTAATTCTAAGAAAGACTATATCCAAACTCCTTATTTTTTGTTTGCATTGCTTTCCGACGATGTTCATCGTGAACTGTTTTCGAATTAAGTATTCATAGTTGTCGGGAAGACCGCTAAGAACATTTTACAGACACTTCGCTATTGAAATATTCTCATCTCTGGATAAAGATAAGAATATAACAGAAACGTGCGGTAGGAAAGAATAAATTTCGATAAAGATAACGCAAAATTACGAGCCACTATTGTTATATGTCACGTTTTTAACCTATGAAACAAAAATACAATCGAAATTGCTGTGAAACGAATTTTATCGTATTTTGTATGCAGCGTAAAGATACGTAAAAGTTTGTTAACTCTTTGTAATGTTGTCCACGTGTAAGTGCTTTGAATCTGTACGTAATCTGTCTGCATACGTAAATGCGCGTTGCCTGTGATATTCTTTAAATGCATGATGGTAAATAAAAGGGTAAACAATGATAAACCCTTTTACCAGAGTTCCCCGTCCTTTTCTTTAGCTGGAACTTCTATTACTCGTGGTTTATCGATTATCCTTGCTGTGCGATTGCCTTTTTCTACGATACCTATAATCCATGCCTGATAACCTTCTTGTTTTTCGATATCCTTGCAATATGCCGCAGCCTGAAAAAGAATTACAAATCAATGTTATGAATTGGTAATTTATCGGTATGTAATATTAAAATGTTAGAAACATAAATGCGTGTAAGAGATTCGACGACACTAAAATGCTAAAATTGCAAATCAGCATGGAAATCTCTGTTACTCTTCCTGCTGTTCTTTAGAGTATTTAATTGTATGTAATATACTCTACTGTATCGGCAGGCTTTATTCGAGTATAAATCATACTGCTACACACCTGTTCTCTAGGCAGACAAATAAGCAATCCACCGCTAGTTTCCGCAGAGTGACCTTGAAGGAGTTGGAACATGTTACCACATGCTTTCGCTACAGCTGCCATCTTAGCGATAACAGGTAAATTATGAATAACAAAAGAAACTTCGTTCTTCTGGTGTTTGGCTAGGTTTTGTGCGTGTCCTAAGAGGCCAAAGCCGGTAACGTCTGTCGCTCCGTGTGCATTGTACTTGTGCATTAATCTTGCCGCTGTTAGACGAATGAAAGATAGATTTTAATTATTGTTTTTTAAACGTTTGCCTTCAACACCAACAAACACCTGCCTATTCTGTTAAGCCTGGCCATGCTGTCCATCGCCCTCTGGTAAGCTTTTCTCACGTCATCTTCGCTGACCACGAGCTTGATTCTATTCCAGCGGTCTGGTTGGTCTAACCATTGATGGGCATTAACGGCAACTTGCGTTCCAAGTGGTTTCGTTAAAACAAGAACATCGCCGACGACCGCATTATCTGGCCTGCACGAAAAATAAATTATTAAACGATACGCAGATGTAAATATAGATAGAAGTTATATAAAAACGCATACACAATGTATTCATTTGGTTGACAAACGGTAGAAGCAACACCACCTATCGTACACCAAGGGTTAACTACTGTCTGTCCTCCTGTCACCGTCGTGCCAGCTTCCAAGGCGGAATCTTTGAATCCTCTCATGATCAACGGTACAACAACGTCTCGCTCCTTTTCAGTCATTTTTGTACTGACTCCCAGCAACATTAACATATTGTCGCATTCTGTGACTCCCATGGCGTACAAATCGCTGATAACATTAGCGCATGCAATTTTACCTGGAAAAGTACTCCAATAGCAGTGGTCAAAGAGGATGCCATACAATAAATTTTATCCTTAACAAAAGGAAACGTAAATATTATTCGAAATGCTGAACTTATACAAATATAATTTACAGAGTTGCAGCTGAAAAAATAGAATGTCTTTCTCAAAATGTGGTATACTTTCTGTATCTTACCCATCATATAAGGATCGTCGACTAACGGGTAGAAAAAGTCTGTAGTTTGCACCAGACTCAGTCCGCCGTGCCTCAGCGGAGTCACGGAGGAATCCATGCCAATGCCTGAAACATACATGTTTATACATAAACATGTACATTATTTGTTTGTAGCTGTACATTGTTAAATTTGTGCTTGTATATTTTTTATATATATATGTCGGGAAATTTCCTATAAATCCATTGCTACTTAAAAGAATTAATTTTTTAAAAGTAAAAAAAAATTGAAATTAAATATTCGTTTTGGCGCGCGAAATATTCGGTATTTAATTATAGCATATATGCAGTTACAAATTAAATCGCGAAGCAAGAGTAACGGCTAAAATTTGTGTTTTCGTTCAATTCATTTATTTTCGTATTTTCATATAAAATTTTCGACTGTCAAATATTTTAATTACAACGAAAAATTTGAAGAAGTTGAGAACACCCGTATTTCCGGTGGCGTGGGAGAAATCGGGCGGGAGGCGACAACATGGCTACCGACACAATAGGGCCGCCTATCGCAGAATTCGCGCCCTGAATATCGTCGGTTAAAGAATTGTTAATTTATGATCTAGGAAAAATTTTCTGCAATTGTGATATTTATACACATCCTAAAATAGAATGTCTATACGTTGAATCGAATGCGATTAAATAGAAAAAATTGTAATAAGTAAAATTTCATAAATGCGTAATATATTTTCAATCGTATCGTTTTTAGTATCCCCTGGAAATTGTGCGAAAACGAATGTAATCGAGACAAATTTTAATAATACGCACGATTGGCGAAAGAGTAACGAACGTGGATAAATATTTTAAAGCGAAGAGACGCGGCATAAAATCAAACATGTCGGCGCGTTAAAGTGTCTGCGCGCAAATAAAACTAATCTACTCACCGATGCGTGGAATGGCCATGTGCATAAAATGGGCATGTTCATGATCTTGTGCGCTACCATCGTCGGCCTGTAGTCCCTCGAGGAGTTTCCCAAGAACCTCCTGAGGGACTTTACACCCTCATCCTTTCAAGTCGGCGAACCGCGTAAGGCGGAAGTTAGCGTCTAGATCATGTGCCACGGGGTCGAATGGCCTACGCAACGCCAAGGCATTTGGATTTCCGCCGAGCTCTAGCTGGGCCACAGCCAGGGCGTCCTGACTGACCTGGGTTCCCTGTAGTTCCGCCATTTACGCTAAAACTTAACTAGAATCGGGAACGAACCGGGTACGCGACGCGTTTCGCGGCCCTGCGACAACGATTCTCCTCCGACGGCTTCTCAGATTCCTGCGCGATATATCCACGAGCACGGGTTCTCACGCCTGCCGGTCGCGCTCTCTGTGCACTCAAGGCTGCGATGGGAAATCCGCTAACGCCGCCGACAGACAGTCACTGGCCCGGTAACACGAACTCGTCGCGAACGGGAATTATACTTTGCACCGGCGTCGACTACTCGGGATCGTACGTGCTGACAAAATGGACGCGCCTCCAGCTTTCAGGGAATAGGAAGAACGCGCAAGGCCACCAAGAGTCCCCCCGATGTCCCTACCGTGGCGCTGCCGCCTTCTCATTGGTTCTTTCGAATCGACGCATGTGCACTCACCGTCGGTCTCCCAGGTACGTCGTTAGGAAAATGCTTCTCCTGAGTTACATACCCGGCATTCTCACCGGCCTGGCCTCTTCATTTTCGCCAACTGACGCCAAAGCGACAAGTGTGTAGTGGCCAGTGGCGTATTATACGTAAATAAGACGTCAGTTCTGGTCAGACTAAAACCCTCAAAATCCATGTTGCCACAATTATTTGCTGCTGTTCGTATACAATCTACAAAGAATAAGCTTCTTTGTTCGAATTCAAACATTTATAGTACATCTACTATATGTACAGCTACCAAACTTCTTTTTGTATTGGGCCCCGCGAAGGTACGATGCGCCACTGCAAGTCTATTTCGTATATCGTACACGCTTTACTCTGGATAAGTTCAACATTCTAAGGGACAACACTTCTTTTTACGTTTTATGTGGAAATGAAATTTGTTCAAATTCCCAAAAAATCGATTCGGAATAGACTCGTGTTAATCGTAACGACACACGGAAGATGTGCTTCGAGAGAAAATGCACGCTATCAAAATTTTGAATATACGCCAATGAAGGTACAATCCGATTAAAAATTCTCTCGTACCCGATTAAAGCCTAAGCGTCATGTCGAGAATTTCACTCGTAACAAATGTTTTTTTCTTATTTTGTACGTCGTTGCAGAACTATAGGTAGATGCATATGCATCTTGTAGTTATAGTTTTCTAAGCGGTACTCTACTAAACATATTTTAAACGTGTCATCATCGAATGAAACCTTACCATGCAAACTGTACCTATACAGAAACCGAAGTAAATAATACTTCGAATACGAACGAGCATTTATATTTTAGTCTCGTTGAACCCGGTTTGTAGTCTACAGGAGTTTGTCTTTGATTTTTTTTGCTAGCACGAAGTATAGTCTACGTTACGGAGCAATTCTTCCAGAACAGGGTTACTTGCACGTGTGCGCAGAGTATATATAATAAGTGTAAACGTATGCGTGCTATGCTCGAGAGCGCGATTCGGTTGATCTCGATATGCTTGCCGGAAACAGCCGAATCTTTTGGCGCAAAGTTCGCTCGAGTTTCATTAGTTCTTCCGCTTAGTCGAATATGCCGCGCTGTCTTCGTCTACCAATCAACGTGTTTCAGTGATTCTCAATTAAGACAAAGCGATAGTTTGTAGGTAAAACATTTTCCTTGTATTTTTTTCGGCTTTTTTACAAACCTATGATTCTTATGGAGATAACACACGTCAGTGGCGAAAATGGAAATCGACAAAAGCGTTTTTGTTGTTCTAAATTAAAAGTGCACATACACTGTTACATGCATGTATTCCGATTACTACGAATTCGTAATTATTCGCATACTATTAGCTCGTCGATATTTCTGAAACACCATTCCTGACCGATCATCCGTCGCATGTGCGGGCTGCATGGAACAACACGTTTGTGTCGCTGATCGATTTAACGTGATCTTTATTGGCCAAGATACAATTAGTCAAGCATCTGTTCGTCGAGAAGCTGTCGTCTCTTGGGATCATTTACGCATTTGTATGATGCGTACGTGGCGATGTCTCTGTATTTTAACTTTGTTTTGTTAATTTTTATCCATAATTAACGATTTCGTCAATAGCTATGCGTTTCTTTTGCTCGCCAAAAGTGGCTCGAAGTGTATGCAGTTCGCCTCGCATTCCGTTGCGACGTGCGAAACGTGCACACGTTTCGAATGGGTTCGAATTTTTGTGGAAAGCGCAGCGGCATGCCTAGACTGCCAACGACTTTTGTCAGATTCAGATGCGTTCACCTCTTGTGCCACCGTTTCCTATATTTTGTTTCGATAATTGTTCCAGTTAACAAAGGAAGTTTGGCAACACGAACGTTTACACAAAATCTTTACAGAAATACAGTTTATACATATAAATTCCTTTTTTTTATTGAAATTTTCTCTCTGAAGTAAATGTCCATCTAGTGGTGAATAGACTGTACTAGCTTAGGCTTCTGATCAGCGCCATCGGTGGGAAAATGCTCAAGTTTGTAGTGAAAATAGTTCCTACTGATACTGCTAGATGGACGCCAGCAACCATAATTGCCCTCGCCATCTAGCGTTGAAGAGGTCGAACTAATTTTGGGAATTTGGTCAGCGCCTCTATCGGGAAAACGTCCAAGTTTGTCCTCGAATAGTTTATATTTTCACTGCTAGATGGCGCCATTATTACCGGCATGGTGGTAATGTACCGACATGGGTCGGTAAATACAGTGTAATGGCGCCATCTAGCGTGAATAGTAAGAACTATTTCTCGACAAACTTGAGTGTTTTCCCACCGGTGGCGCCACTAGCTATGAGGTTCCTGTCTAAACTTATAGACACCTATATATATATATATAAAAGCAATTAAATGTTTAAACGATATATTTCTATAATATATTGTAGTATTATAAAGCAAAGAATCATATGAATTGTGCGTTCATCGAAAAATGAAAAATTTCTCACTGGTTCGTCTTTCGCTCGATGTTTCGCTAGACTAGTTGCATTTTGGACAATCGTTCTAATTAAATTAAGATTACAAGGTAGACGTCTTATATTTAATTTACAATATCATCCTAAACGAACACGATACATACCGATTTGCGAAAAATTCCAGCTGCTCGTTGCTCTCCAGTGGGAAGCTCGAGAAGCGTTGCCCGTGGGAATCCGAGCGTCCACGACACGACACGAGTTCTCGTCTCGGCTCGGTGAGTCGATCGCGCACGCAGTCGTGCTCGAGCAGAAGTGCGAGTTGGGTTGGTGAGAGTTTGTTCGTGCTCGTGATCGTTTACGTTTTGGTGTCGCGTTCAGTGTTTCCGATTTCTTTAACGATTTTCGCGTGGACCGTTTGTCGATCGACGCGAAGATGACACCTCGCCGGTTTCTACGTTAAACAAGGCTCCCGTGCAAGGCAACGCACGCCAACCAGCAGGATGATGCAGGAAATCACGGACCAGTCCTCCAGGACGGTACTCCTTAACACGTTTGTCGTGAAAAAGAAACGGTGCAGGGTCTACTTTCATCGCGGCACGCTGATTTGGGAAACGGAGAAACCGCCGTACAGTAAGTAGACCTGTCTTTGCGTTCTCGCGATCGTCGTCGAAACATCGAAGAACGGGATACCTTCGAGTGGTATTCGAACGTTGGAATCGATCATCGTAACAGCGATATTTTTTTTATTATTGTACTCCGTTTCGGTAGAGCAATCATAGACGCGTATCCGTAGTTTAAAGGGCACGTATTCGACGATGAACCTGATGTTGTTGTTTCGCAAAAGAGAATGCGTCGTTGTAAGGGCTAGGTTTCTGCCCGTTAGGGGTGGGGGTGTTGTGTACATGTACTGGAAAATAGAATGGGTCAAGGGAGAGCCTTTTCGACGTTTGGAACGTTTTCACAGACCGCTGTCGAATAACTCGGTTCAGTTTTCGGCGTTTGGTTTATCGCGCTCTTTTTAGTTGTATTTTGTCGATTACGTGTTTCGTGTCCCATTATGCGATTTTATTTTATTCTTCGAAAAGCAAATTCTTAATTGGAAACATTATGCGACAGAGGGTTAATTTAACGCCGGTCGATCGAAACAGAGTCCTGACTACGATATCTGATCTTGAATGATCGATCGTCGCGTACCTAGAGATAAATCTACAGGGTGTCTCAAAAATGTTGTAATAAATTGAAAGAGGTGGTTGGGGAGATGATTTGAAATAACTTTTTCCTTAGCGAAAATGTTGTACGAGGCTTCATTGAGGAGATAGTAACGGAAAACACTGACCAATCAGAGCGCGCGGATACCGTTGCAGCGGCCGCGGTAGCGAAGGCTACGTGCTAAGCGGCCGCGCTTGTACGCAAACAAGCGACTCGGCGTGCATCGAAGGACATTGGACGCGGCCGCTTAGCTCGTAGCCATCGCTACCGCGGCCGCTCCAACGGTATCCGCGCGCTCTGATTGGTCAGTGTTTTCCGTTAATATCTCCTCAACGAAGCCTCGGACAACATTTTCGCTAAGGAAAAAGTTGCTTCAAATCGTCTCCCCAACCACCTCTTTCAATTTGTTACAACATTTTTGGGACACCCTGTATAGGACGAGCGACCGGCAATGCTTCCAGTTTGACCTAAATTTTGGTTCCAGTTGTTGCAAAGCTTGGCAGTATCGTTTCATTAGAACTTGTTGGTTATTGGCAGTATTATGAACACGATAAATGTAGCGTTGGATTTCAGACCGAATCGGAGCCGCCCTTCTCGCTTCCTTTCGGAGAAATGTATATACCTGCGTCGCAAAGTTTTGCGTAAAACGTTGACCCGATCTGTTTGTGGATTCTCGCGGATGGCGATACAGGAAACTCGATGGAAATTCACGGTTCCGTGACGAAATTTTTCCGGGAATTGTTGCGAAACTCGATGGAGAGTTTCTAGTTTTGTTCGATCGTTCGTGGCACGCGCGACAAAGTCGAAGAATAGAGGCGAAAAAGTTGCTCGTATCGCGAGCAAGGTGTCATCGATTTGTTCCCAATTCCGCTGCGTTAATAAAGCGGCATACTCGAACCTTTACCGTTTACCGAACGTTTACGAACACTCTTGAAAAGAAAACATTCACGGCGCGTTTTATCTTAGCACTTTGAAACGAAGAGAATTTGTTTGGAGTTGGCTGAAAACGATTCCGTAATATTGTTGGAGCGATAAGGGTTCAAGGATCCCGTGGCGTAGACACACCTTTGCATGGAAATGTTGCGTGGCGTTTAACCGGTTGATAAAGTATTTGTGGAATCGTTGGGCAACGGTGCCGTTTAGCACCGTTCGAGAAATACTGGATGAAAGAACCGAGGGAATCGGAGCGGACGCGGCGTTCCAAAAATTGCTGCCGCTAAATTTATTTTGGTGGACGGTGTCGCGATGAGAGATGCGACCCAACGGGATAACAAGGTGCGCGGACGAATTCCATCGAGCACCGTCGTTATTTCCATTTCGGACGAACGCGCCGAGTCATCAACGTGTCGATAGATTCGTGCTGCATTTTAATGCTATCGTTATCAGGAGGAGAAATCCTGGTCGTACTTGGTCATTATCTCCGCGGGTGACATGGCTTGCGTCGTTTGATCGCTGTCGTTCGCTCGAGCCCCTTCCCTCTCTCTTCGATTTACGTCTGAGCACATTTTGCAGAATCGCCTGTACCTTTCATTAGCATTTCGAAGCTTCCTCCTCTTGCTTTTTCACCGAAAATTATACCGTCGTTGGCATCAACGTACCGTCCGCGTATCCACTTTCCTGTTCGTTGCGTTCTAAACGTTAAAACGATCCGTGAAAAGGAACGAATTCCGAGCTGCAGCGCATCGCAACGGACGATTTGCGCAGATTTTTCTTGCCGTGTTCGACACGCGGACGATCCAAACTGGTTTCGTAAACATCTCTGCTTCGGGTCGCGTTACTTCTTTTTTCATAATTTGCCAGCAGTTCCACGCGGCAAGGTCAACGAAAAGTAGCGCTACGAGCATTGAAATTTGTTCGCGTATGGATAGATAACGAGTTTTCTAGGCAAATTGATATTTAAATGTCGCTCGTAAGTCAACGGCGAAGCAACCGATACGTTGCAACGTCTATTTTCTGTTCGGCAGTCGCGTTGTTTAAGTAAATGTTGTTCGACACCCACTAGACTGATTAGGTTGGCGAACATCGGGAACGAAATTATTAGGTCGTTCCGTAAGTTCGCGCCGAAGACTGTGTCGAAATTTAATAAAAAAAAAATCACAGAAATTTTCTAGTAACGGTACAACGACTATCCGAGAGAGATGAGAAACTATTGTGAAATGAGACAGATTATCTTTTCATGCGACGCTTGAGAGTATGTTTCACATATTAATTTGAGAAATAGAAGTATAAATGGCACGAACTTTTAGGACGACCTAATAGAATACGTTCGTCGTTTATCGTGATATTTTGTCGTATAGCGCAGTTTTGTTCGTGGTTATCGTTAATCGGTTGGAACGTTTTAATTTAGAACAAATACAGCGCTACCGAAAAGCTGGATGTTATCGTTATCGCGTTAAAACGTTGAATTTTGTTCTTGTTAACCGGTTAAGTAATTCGGATCGATGAGAGAGATACGTACTGCAATCATTCAATCATCGTTGTAGACGAATCGACGTAAGGGTAATCGAACTAGTAGAAGCGTCCTGTTCGGGGCAGACGAACGATTGCAGAACCAGAGTTAGTTTTCGGTTACAAGTATTCTTTTCGAGTCAGATTTGATACGCCTTTGATACGCGATTTTCGTTCATTCGCGTCGATCGTTCTTCTAGATAAAACCAATCGTGTATTAATATGAAAATAAACAGTAACATCGAGTATACAGGGTGTCCGAAAACTCGGGGAGGAGCCGAAAATGGGGGGTAGCTGAGACGATTCCGAACAACAATTTCCTTTGCAAAAATGTCGGATGGGGCTTCGTTAAGGAGATATTAAGAGAAAATGTAGTTTCCAATCGTCGAAACACAAAATTTCAGTCTTGTAGAAAAATATACAGGGTGTCCGAAAAGTCGGGGAGGAGCCGGAAATGGGGGGTAGCTGAGACGATTCCGAACAACAATTTCCTTTGCAAAAATGTCGGATGAGGCTTCGTTGAGGAGATATCAAGCGAAAACCCCGACCAATCAGAGCGCGCGTAGACCGTTGGAGCGGCCGCGGTAGCGAAGGCTACGCGCTGGCGGCCGCGCTTGCACGCGAACAAGTGACTCGACGTGCATCGAAGCATCGACCTAGCGCGTAGCCTTCGCTACCGCGGCCGCTCCAACGGTCTACGCGCGCTCTGATTGGTCGGTGTTTTCGCTTGATATCTCCTCAACGAAGCCCCATCCGACGTTTTTGCACAGGAAATTGTTGTTCGGAATCGTCTCAGCTAACCCCCCATTTTCGGCTCCTCCCCGAGTTTTGGGACACCCTGTATAGGAATAATAAACACGGACGTATAACGATATCGGAAAAAGTTTTGTCGGATAAAAAGATAAGATAAGGTAAGAGGCGAATACTATTATCGGTATAATTAACGAGATAAAAAGTTGCGAGAGTTGCATGGCAAAGCGATTCGATCGTCGAGTCGAGAACGGAAGGATTTACGTTCTCCTGAACACGAGAGTCCGGAAAATGTCGTATCGAACGAATCGTCAGATCCGTGGAGAAATGTGCATCGCGTCGATCGCGTTACACAGCCAACTGCTATGCGCGTCGATGTTCTCGTGCGTGCTCGGAATGCCGATCGAGTCTTCTTCGGTGATCGGCTCGCCTAAAAGCAGGAACACATGTAGCTACGCTCGGCCTTGAAATTAATTTCCATATCGTTCCATTTCCGCGTACAACCGCCGACGCTTGATACTCGAAAAAAAAAAAAAAAAGATAAAAACCACGACAATTATCGACTCGAACGTAATAAGTATACCATTAACGAGCAATAAGTATACAGGATAAACTCGCGGACTTCGAGAGAATACTTCGTCGTTGTTTTCGTTTACTCGTCCAACGATCGGATCGTCGTTCCGAAATTACGTAAAGACACTTAACGAGGGTTTCGTTGGTAATTTATAAAAAGAATATCGATAATTCGCGCGTCGGTGTTTTACAAGAGGTTTTGTTTCGTGAATGTCCAAGGAGTTGAGCGTCAATAGAGACGGAGTAAACAAAGTTGAATCACGTTCGCGTGCAGTCGAGTATCGAGTGTAATACAAAGGGAGCGCTACAAAGATGGAATAAATTAGAATTAGTCGACGGTTTTTGTTAGTCCATCTGTGTTGACCGATGTTACTGCGAAATGCTTTCATTTGCACGAGATTACCGTATCTTCATTCGCAGTTTCGTTTAACGTGGAATTACGGAAAGGGCTACGAAAAGTACAGGAACGCTGCGAATCGAGCAGGAGCTACGGTTAATCGATAGAGGAGCAAACAGTCCGAATTCTTAAGAAATCAAGTATCCTGTATTGGGTGAAAGAAAGAAATATTCGATGATCGGTAACGGCGCGTTGTCGTTCCATCGCGCTCTTTCGCTTTTCGACTTCGCCTACTTTGCGGAGCGAAAGCGGGTAATCGAACGGCTTATAGAATCCATTGTACCCTGGTCGAACTCGCGTGCTGGCTCACGCGTAGAACATTCGTTCGATAGCGGATCGGTGCACTAGCTCGACCGTCGCCGATTGGATTTTAATTACCACAGCTGCAACCGCGCACCTCGTTTCAGCTTTGCGTTTCCCGTGTTGCGTAACGAGAAACGAGAGACCAACGTTCAGCGCGCGTCGTTCTTCTATCATTTTGCTGAGAAGAGGGTCGAAAACCTCGAGTACAGACCGCAAACGTTACGAATGCGTCGAGTACCGATTTAGATAAAACGTAACGGTAAGTACACAAAGACAAATCGGATCGGAGTAAACCAAGTAATCGGTACACGAATCTTAGACAAAAGGTTTCGTAAACAAGCCAACGGTGATAACGTAGAAGAAAGAAACCGAAATGTCATGCGATAGCGCGAATGTATTATCTGCTCGGCTAGGCGCGTATGCTAGTTTTGCAACAAGCCGCGTATCACAGGTATCCCATTAACGAGTAGACGGGAAAATAATAGGTAATCCGAAACAAAGAATGCAACCGAACGAGAGTTTTACGTAAGGCGTAGACACGCGAAAGGAAAACTTGCGAGTTGCGATATATTTACATATGTGTACGTAGACGGGAGTACGCGCGTACGCATACTTTTACGTGAATTTATACGGTTGCCCCTTTACGTAATATCTCTTGGCCTGCCAAACTGGTTCTCCAAGCGTGGACAAATTGCTGCGACGTCATTCGACCCGACCTCGTCGATCCTGTAAAACCTTCCAGTCCCGTTACCCTCGAATGTCCTTTGAACCGGTGGCACTTTGCCACGCGTCCCAATTATCTCGACGACGCCGACGTCGAGGCGGACCAGGCTCTCCGCATACGTCGAGGCCGCATCTGCAACGATAATCAGCCCTTACCTAAACCCACGCGGCTTTCTGCCTCTTTCCTCGTACCGCGTATCGTATCTTAAACTTCGACGTTGGGTTCGCTTCGTCGGACATCCACGCGATTCGGGGATGAGAAGCTATGCGAATAGACAAACATCAGGAACGAACGATTACTTCTTCTTAACGAGCGACGAGAGCGCAATGTAGGTCGAGCGATTCATTTATTTCGACGATTGCTCGCTCAAAGCGATCGACGAGATCATAATCCGAGCAACGTGTACGGGTTTCCAAGAAGCCCATTCGTAAGAACAAATCTACTCGCTATAAGGTCCGAACGCTCGCATCCAATAACTAGGATGTCCGACTTTGCAAACTGTCTACCGGCGGATAATTGAAAGTCGCGCAACGTGTGCCG
Organism: Hylaeus anthracinus; assembly: GCF_026225885.1. NCBI lineage: Eukaryota > Metazoa > Arthropoda > Insecta > Hymenoptera > Colletidae > Hylaeus > Hylaeus anthracinus. The sequence goes on along the minus strand of NW_026534333.1, from coordinate 956,496 downwards.
ATCGCTGACACAAGGAGGAACTCGTCTAAAAACATTTCGCACGAATAGCGAGAATTTCTGTCGATTCGAGAAACTGACGTCGCGAGTTTGGTCCAATTTATCCGAAAACGAATTAGGACGGTTCTTTCTTCTAGCAATCTCGATGCGATACATATTATTCTTACGATAAGGAGGATTATCCTAACGAAATGTTTTGCTCGCATGCGCGTTCTCTGCTGGAGAAGCGTCGAGCAAAAAAGTGAGTCGATGACTCGTCGTGTTTTCTTTATAATTGTTTTTCGCACAGCTGCTTATGTAAGCAGATTACTATTATACAGAGTTGTATTCGTAATTACACGACACCGAGACACCGAGTGGTTCGCTCGAGATACTAATTACGCTGGAAAATTACTCTGGAAAATTACTCTGGAAAATTACTCTGGAAAATCACGCGATGTTTAATTAATTCGGGAAGTGGCTCGGTCGTAGCATACGGATAGTATCGACAAAAGTCTCGGGGAGTGGCAAGGAGAAGGAAAGAGTGGACGCGACGAAGACGGTAGTAGCAAAGTGGCGGATACGGTTCCTTGTTCCAGAAAGGATAGGAAGGAATTATTGAAAAATACGTTAAAGACATTGTAAATTACGTATTAGGTTTACGTTTGTAGAAGTTTGTCGATGAGTGAGCGTGGACCGTGCTGGAACGTTCTGGTTGCCACGCAATGAGCATGACGGAGCTTTCCAGAAGTTTCATGCGGGAACTACAGAATAGTTGAGCATGTTTACGTGGGTAGCGAGACGGAGGGAAACGTTGACCACTACCTAAGCTATTCTTAGAGCAAGTCAGAAGAGAGACGCGGCGATGGAAGAGTAACAGGTGAACCGCTTTTTACTTGCAACATGCGAAATTCCGTAGCGCGCACCTGAGTACCTAGGATATCGATGCAGGTGCGATCTATCTATCGCTCGAGCCTCGATTGCACTCGTAAGAGGAATTCGTAATTCGTCCTGTTTGGCGTGCGTACGTCAACTGCAGCTAGAATTTGTTCAGGTAAATTTAGGCACGGGTCGTTGGCACCGATCTCCAGAGACGGTGCGGACCTTCGGATTAGGCGAGCGAGGGGGACCGAAGACCGGAGAAGGTCGACGGTTTACGCGAACGGGCTCACCTTCGTTCCTCGCGTCCACTTTCGACACCGTCTCGCGATCACGCCTATTCCTCGCGGCGTAGGAAGCTCTCACTAGGCCAGACTTCCTTGTTTTCAGAGGACTTTGACCCAGCGATGCGGCCGCTGATTAATTCTCGTCTATGTTAAACGCTGCTCTATCGCTTTCCGTAATTAAAATCGCTCGACAGACGTCTGGCGGTATCCGGTTTTTCCAGGACTTACACGTGTACCCACGCAGCGGAAACTTTTACGGTTTAATGGTTTCGCGAATGTTGTGTCTCGCGGATACTGCAAGTGCGACCCATAAACACGTTTAGGCTTTGTTCCAAGACTCGAGGGGCTTCGTCGATGCAGAGCCAATGGAGGCTCGACGAGAGAGTTACTGTCGGGAAACGTGGCCTTAAAATCGCTAGACAAGGGAGATCGTCTTTTGGTATAGTTGCACGCTCGAAAAAAAATGTGGGACGCGAGTCGCTGGATGACGCGCGAACGAAACGCGCGAGATCGTCGCTGACGTTCACTGTATTCGATCCGTGTCACGTTACGAAATTCTTTCTCGTTAATAAACTGTGACGTCTAGAGCGGCGTTAATTTCTTTCACGTCTCGCAAATTGTATCGCGATATTTTCACGTCGTACGTTAGCGATTAATGCGGCTCGAGAAGCGCATAGAAACGGCTCGTGTTTGGAATGATCGTTTCTCGTTCGATCGTACTTGAATTGTAAATGAGACTGACATTTTTAGCGTTGATTTCTGTTTACAAACGTACTTGCAAGCACCGCAATGGAAATAATGACTGAAACCTCATAAGATCTTGTAACATCTCCTAACACTTCTTTACACGTACCAACACCACCTGACATTTCCACATTAACCTCCCTTCATTTCCTGGCATATTTCCCTTAATGGGAATGTTTCGTTTCGTTTCCAGATGTAAAGAAATCATCGGTATCGTTGCTGCCATTAACGTTGTTGCACCAAACGCCGCTATTATCGAGATTACATCTCGTTGCATTTCACAAGTACAAATACGTTCGACTTATCGCGTCATCGAAAGTTTCTCAATGTCCATTGTGGTCGCGGGGCTTGATGCCGTTGTTGACAATGCCGTTTGTTTTGTCTCGAGGGTTCTTTTGTTTTAGCACGACAGGAATTTATTGGGTAGCAAACGATAAAGGAATCCAGTAGAAACTCTAAAAAGAATTATTTCGATTTTACTTCTTTTCGAGAGTTTGTACGTTTGAACAAAGACGGTTGCAAAATGGTAGAAATAAAAGGTTGGTATGCGGCAGTTATGGCGCGCCATTCTGTTCGCTGTTAAAAGCATGGCTCGCGAGACGTTGGAGAGCAATTACGCGAAGCAGTCTCGAAAGAAAGGAACCGATTCAACCGTCGACGCACAAAACTCCGTACCTCGTGAAATAAATTGGATGACTCGAGACCCCGGCTGGAGCGTTTATTATTTCGATCGCGTTCTCCTGGTGCGTGATGTGTAGCTACACGTTCGTGACACGCGATCGAAAGATATACTCAATTTTCGATCGAACGAATGCGAAGACTCGCGCTGGAAATTGCTCAGCGACTATTCCAATTATTGTCACGTATCCGTTTACAATTTCAAATAACAACGGATCGCCGAACCTTTTGCTAAATCGTTAAAATCGTCCGACGACTTTGTTTATGCGCGAACTAATCTGTTCCGTGGATAATCGCTGTGAATAAATTTGTCGTAAATGTAAAAGGTTCGCTGTTATCCGTTTTATCGAGTTGTTTAAGGTCGACGTTTTTCCGGGTTTGAGGCTAGAGTTACCTCTCTCTACGTAAACTGTTAAACATCGAATACTTGTAAATTGGTTTGCTATATTTTTCTAGCAAGATGGACGCTACCCCTGACGGACGTGCTGGCCGTTCGTTACGGAGACGATTGGATCCCGGGGGTGAACGCTAAAGAGAAACAACCACCTACGTCGCCCACGTCTCCTACCGTTTGCCCTACCAACTTCATTTTACATTACGCCGTTCGCGGACCAAAGAACAAATGGAGTCATCACAGTGTCACGATGAGCCACACCGATCCCAGACAAGTGGCTTCCTGGGTCAAGACCATACGAAATTATCTGATGGGTGAGCGCGGTCTTTGCATCGATCACTTGGTTACTTATTTTCTTTTTTCGTCTATGGCAGAGAAATGGCGGCCGTGTGAATAATGTACCGTGTATCGATCGTTAAAGTTCGCCGTTACAAAAACATCCTGTCAACGGAATAATCGAATAAATCGATTACTACCGGCGTCATCGAGAAAGTAACAAGTTTCGCGGTTTGAGTAGCAATTTTTAACAGTACTTTTAATTAATTCATTTCATTGTTCGAGATTCGGTTAATCCATGGCTCGGTATTCCGCGACGAGAGCGAGTAGAAAGGATTAATCGTAGCGCATGCTGGAACTGGGTCGTTGGTTACGGTTCAAGGCTGCGCAGCCACAAGGCACTTTTTTAACACCTCGCCGCGTATAAAAACGAACAGTGAAACAAAGAAACGTAAAGTTAATTTTATGCGATACGTTGAACGCGATCGTTTGCAACTCTTATCGCAGGAGTTTTATCGAAATATTTGCTACCTATTGTTTTTTTTTCCGTAATTACGACTTCATCCTTGACCGTTCCAATTTCACCATCCAATTGATACGCGAGCAAAAGGAGGTCGCGATCGAGATTTCGAATTTTAACCACACTTTACGCGCTGTATCGATTAAAGTCGCGCGCGTAACAGGAGCACCGGTTTACCTTGCAGAATTTTTTATTCACGCCCACGGGCCTTTCTTTCGCGAGCTCTGCACCCGTAAGCGACCAGTTTTACGTCATCGTCGTTCACCGAGGAGAAAGAAAGAGCTCTAAACCACTCGACCGTTGCACGCGCGCACTTTCCGTTGGCCAAATAAGGTGTTATTTCGGTCTAGCACCTTCGAGCACCGCGTTTATATAGGTAACCTCGCAACGGGATAGAGATCTCGACGGAACGAAAAGCAGTCGAGAATAAAACGGGGACATTGTGTTCGCGAATAATCGTAACGCGAGTACAGCTTGGAAAAGTAACAACTGCTTGTTGGCCTCGGTAGCAAATCGGAACGCCAAGTTATTCGTTCGATAGTTGCTTTCCCAACAACATCTTTTAAACTTTACACTTGATACTTTATACTTGAGAAACATCAACGTCAACGCTTTCGTTACCGCGTGCATCGCTAAGGATAATCGCTAAGGATAATCGCTAAGGATAATCGCTAAGGATGTCGCACGGCTGTCGCGACGATGGCAAGAAACGAACGCCTGTGTTATTCCCGCGAATGAGCGTGATTCCCTGAATGCGAAGATCGTGCTAGGCAAACCGGTTATGTCGTCGATCAATTCATCGCGATTCGAGAGTCGCGAGCCAAGGTCACGGTCGATACTTCAAACTCGCCACCCGACGACCGTTGGACCTTGACGTTAAAGAGCTATCCGTGAAACCTGTTTGTTACCTTAACAACTACTCGTCGGTTCGCCGCGTTTTGAATGTTTCTGAGGATCGTGGAATAATTTAAAAGTAGGCTTCGCTTCGCGATTCGTTGTTGCGATTTCGATTGTTGCTCGACGAGCGTCCTTGTCGCGCGGTCGTGAATCGAAGATCGGAAACGAACGAGTAACGATCGCGAAGGATACAAATAGGCCTCTGCGGATCGAGAACGATTTACTAGTCGGTATGAACACTTTCACCTCGGGTCAACGTCGCCGTGTCACGCGAATCGAAGAGAAAGGCAAGTTTTATTGGCAGCCGAAGAAAAAGGTTTCCCAACAAGGGAAATGTGAAAAGTTTATACGGCGTTGGAGGCAGTAAATATAGACGTGTTACGGTTAGATGTCCCGAGGTGCGAGGCTCTAGAGTACTCTAGACATTCCGCGAGTCTAATAACAAGAGCGTCGAGGAAATTTGGAAGCCTGCGGATCCCGAGCACGTCTTTAATTATAGCTGGCGATATTACCGAGTCTTTGCGAACAAAGTTATCGACCTGGCCGGTGAACCGATGCGCCGTTGCCTCTGTCGAATCGCTTTCGCTTCGAGGGAAACGTTGTCGCACGGAAAAACAACCGAGGCGTTTCTTTATCGTACGTGTAACGCGATCTCTCTTCCTAAACCGCTCCGATGGCGGAACGAGAGTGGCTCTTGTATCGATCCGGGTTCCGTGGGTTATGTTTTCTTCCAAACTGTCTGCCGTCTCCCGCTTTCCACGTCGGTGTATCTTTCGACTTTTGATTAAATTAAAACGTCATCCGTCGGAATGTTTAGGTTTGACCCACCGTCCCAGAAGAATACTGTTGTTCGTGAATCCGTTTGGCGGAAAGAAGAAAGGGGTGAAAATTTGGGAGAAGGACGTGCAGCCCTTGATGACCATCGCGGGCATCGAGACGAAGATGCTGGTCACGGAAAGGGTCGGCCACGTTCGCGACACGCTTCTGACCGCCGCCGATTTGAGCGACTTCCATGTAAGAACAGAGCGTAGACGTATAGATCTTGAACAGGTTGCGATCGGTTTCAAGCTCGCGATTCGTTTAGGCGATCGTGTGCATCGGCGGAGACGGCACCTTCGCGGAGGTGATCAACGGGCTGGTGCTGAGGACGTCGAAGGACCAACAAATCGATTTTAACGATCCCGAAGTCAGACTACCGACCCCTCCGTTGCCCATAGGCGTGATACCCAGCGGGAGCACCGACACCGTGGCGTACAGCCTTCACGGAACGACGGACGTGCAAACCGCAGCGATACATATCATTTTTGGCGACAGCACTGGCCTGGATATATCGTCCGTGCACAACGACCGGGCGTTCCTCAGGCTGTACGCCAGCGTTCTTAGTTACGGCTATCTGGGAGACGTGATTCGGGACAGCGAGAAGTTCAGGTGGATGGGTCCCCAGAGATACGACTACTCCGGTGAGTAGATGGGCTGCTGCCTCGGACTGCTCCCCGGTGTCTAAAACGATCGATCGTTGCGTTCCGACGAACAAACTCGGATTACGAACAAACAAATACGTACGTCGCGTAACGACACGGTAAATCGGCTGCTCTCAGGTTTCAAGAAAATCATCGCGAACAAAGGGTACGAGGGCGAGATACAACTTTTGTCCGATCCCTGCCATCCCGCAACGAGCACAAGATGCACGAAAAACTGCACCAGATGCTTGCAGCACATGCATAACAGCGTTCCCGACAAGGAAATTTCCAGTAAGTCGTAACCCGTGTCCAATCGTCGACGTAACACGGATACCCTTCGATAGATTTATGTTCGTTTCAGGATGGATGACCGTCAGAGGGAAATTTTTCATGGTAAACGGTGCCAACCTCGCCTGTGCTTGCTCCAGGAGTCCCATGGGTTTCAGTCCTCACTGTCACGTGGGAGATGGCTGCGTTGACGTGGTTCTAGTTCGACATACCTCGCTTCTGAACAATATCAGAATGTTGCTCAGGCTGTCCAGCAAACAGAAAACTCTGGTAGGTGCGGTAATTCGCGGATAGGACTACATACTCGTGAACGAGCAAACAAAATCTTCGAGTTTCCTAGAACAAACGCGATTCATTTCTCTATTTGTTTCTTCAAGTACGATCTACCGTTCGTCGAGGTGTACAGAGCGAGGGAGTTCACATTCCGGGCCATGCCCACGCTGCACATGCAGTCCGCGAACGATATTAACGCCGGTTATCTGAAATCGAGTCTGAGCGTGTGGAACTGCGACGGCGAGGTGATCGATAACTCCAACGTGAAAATCAGGTAAACACTCGTCTAGTTGATTCCCTAGTGCTCCGCGGTCGAGTCTGTTTACGCGCTCGCGCGCGTAACTTTACTTTGATTCCCGACGGCGTCCAAGTGCTTTTCAAGCTGTTGAAATCGATACAATTTGTTCGCAGGGTACACTGCCAACTAGTGAACGTATTCACACGGCGAGCTCAAGAACCAGTCGACGAGCGAACCTGCTTTTGTTAGTGGCGAACCGATCGACGTTCCGATGTCGCGCATCGGTTGGAACGGGAGAGCGAGCACGCCGAACGATGGCATCCAAGTCGCACAGTTCCTCGGACTTGTCCCGATTAACTACTCGCTGTGACGATATTAACGAGCGGCCATTCGAATGGCAACGATCGAACCGATCGAGCGGCAACGGTACTCGTAGGTATTATTTTTTTAACGAAATTTATTTGTTTAAAATATTTTTAATCGGATATCGGCACGAGTGCTCCGTCCTAGTGCTTTCTACAAATCATGAATATCCAAAGTTTGAAGCGCGATCATTTGGACGTTTAAAAATTATATTTATGTTCGCGTATTGTTTATGTAATCGAGACAGTATTAGATAGTATTAAATAAAAGGAAGAATATCTCGTGAATCCGAAACGCTATCGGTCGCGTGGTGTCGCTGCCGCTGGATCGCTGATCTCTACCGTCTGATCATCAACGGAATACTTCACTGTTACAGATAACATTTAAGACTTTCTTCGGGTTAAATATTCTGCTTGACGCGAATTACGGATGTTCGATTCCCATCGAAGCAATCGATTTTTAAACAGAATTAAGCCGATTCGACTCGAGAAATCGCTTTTCTAGTTGCTAACTATATCTCGCGTATACTTTGGTATTTAAGATATTACAACGAAAAAATTGAACCAGAAATCAAGCGGTAAATTACCTACCGTCTATCAGCCGTTTGAAAAATAATCGACGTTGTAGATGGTCGCGTTGCTACTCTGCTGCGACCGTCAACCGTGTGGCTGCTCTCGATAATCTAACAACGATACTCAACGAGGGCCAAATATGCTCGCGCACGTTTCAATGGTTCTTTAGAAATATCCAATGAGAAAAACGTAATAAAACCTTTCGGAAAATACTAAGGAACGAAAGGAAACTTAATTATACGAGAATCGAGCATCCCTAACGCGAACAAAGCCGCGCCTAGTGATCCTGTATCGTCTGAAAGGGGGATCTTCGAAGGAAGATCTTGGGATGCGGGACATCCTTTGCATCTGCGCTCGGCTAATATATTTTTGTTCTCTCTCTCTCTTTTTTTATCGCTCGTACTTTTAGATCGTAGCCAACGATCGTCGAACATTCCATCGTGGATGTTTTCATTCGCGGATCATTCGATAGACGGTACTTACGCAATTTTCTATGAAAGGCAATCGGCCTTTTTTTTTTTTTTTTGGTCCTTTTTCCAGCATCGCTGCACTGGCTGCGCGTTTTCGTACTTGAAACAAACACTCGAGAAGCGATTGCTGTAGATTCGGTGCACGGAGAGACTTTGTTTCTTGTATGATATTTCAAAGGATATTATCATTAAGACGAGTAAATGTAATTCGATGGTGTATATAGTCCGATAGGTATCGTCTCCCAGAGATTCGATAATATTTTTCACGTATCCTGGAAGACGATCCAAAGGGACGAGTGGAAATCTGAGACTCTTCGAGACGCTAAGAGGTGTTTGAAGAAAAGTTAAATACAGGTGCAAACATGCCTAAGAATATGTATTGCACCCAGACGCTCGAAGGATAATCGAACGTTTCGTCTTCGATAGCGTTAGAGTAGGCGATACTTTCTTTACCGTGTCTAAGACGGCTCGTTACGCGCAAGGACGAGACACGAATTGAAATTTCAAACGTAACGCCCGTAGATGTACGTTCGAGGGAAATCTGGCTGCTAGAGCTTGAACTTAGACCAAGAACGGAATACTTTGGACAGGGAAGAACCGTGCGGTATTTACTTTACCAGAAGTATTTCGACTTATTTAGTGGCGCGGTCAACGAAAGGATCGATCTTTGATTTCTCGAAGTAGGCAGCACTCGATGAAAGTAGCGAAGAGAGATTCGTCGTACGGTATAAATGTACGTTGCGCGAAACCCTGGTATGTACACAGCGAACGATCTAAATCGTTACGTGCTTCCGGTCCAGGCACGAAACGTGAAAATCTTCGGCATCGAACTCTCGCGAGGGAAGTTTCTATTTCTAGTCCGTCGCGTTCGCGCCGAGAAAAGCGTAGAACGATTTCCGTCCTTGGTTTCCGTAACGATTAAACGACGATAACTTACCACTTTCGAACGAGCTATTACTTATTCCACGCTTCGACTCTTCATTTTAGAGTCGCGTAATATTAGCTCGTTCGAGACTGGACACTTATCAATTTTTTAATTTGTATACATGCAAGCTTGTCTATGATTATTGTCGTAAGGATGATGCGGCATCTCTCGTACGAAAAACGTTATTCGTGAATTTTCCTGCTTACCACGACCGCTCCGCGCTTCTGGTACTCGATCGATCGTCGAGTTAGATAAGCTTTACCCCAAATTTCCGAATGTTCAGCTGCATTTCTTAGTTTTCGTTACCAGGTCCATCTAGCCCGTCAAGAATCAACGACTTTGTTCGTTTAACCGTTTGCGGTCCGACAAACGATCCTTCCGACTGACGTTTGGCCCTTTCTTCGAGAAAACGTAGCTGTCCTTCATGTTTCGTCTACGACGATGGTTTTTCAAAGACAACATTTAGCTACGTATCTTTCTTCGGTAAGATTTTGTCAACGACACGTTTAACTTCTCTTGTGGAAATTAAGTTGCCCTAAGTTTGAGCCTAACGACGTCTGGTTTAGCTCGAGGTTGTCTTCTTCACGGAAACGATCGTAAAGTGATATTTTAAGTTTTTAATTATTCAATTATTGAGTGTTTCTCACTGATAAGAGGAAACAACGATGAAAGTAAGAGAAAGAAAAATGAAGGACCACGACGGATTAACGATCGGTGTACTCGATGAAATTAGCGATTATTAGAGATTACTTTGTAGAGGCGTGTGTCCACAGGTTGTACAGATATACACACATAAACATAAACATATATATATATATATATATATATATATATATATATATATATATATACATATATCTATATTTTATTTACGATGTATTTATAGAAAACGAGAGAGGGTGCGTGCACTCGAGAAAGATCGTCGCGACGATGATTATTTCCGGGATGGCTGTAGCGCGCCCATTATTGTACTTCGAATTATTTTCGCAATGGTGCACCGAATGTCAACATGGCTGCGCATGATAATAAATTGTACTTCATTTTTTCAACGAGTTCCTTTTTCTTCGCTCCGATTCCACTCTTTTAACGTAAGATGAAAATTTAACGAAAACTCCAATTATACTTTAAACAGAGAATGCAAAGAAATCGATGTCGTGTGGATGAGAAACGGTTTGTGTAATCCCAGGTTATCTTTCCACGATGAAAATCGATACGGTAAGAGAGGGAAACACAGTTCTGGCCAAAGACTGTTTTCTTTTTCTTTTTATATATTAAGAATTTTTAATAATCAATATTGTCGGATATATATATATATATAATATATATATTATATATATAATATAATACATTATATTAATTGAGACAGTATGGACACAACGTATAATTGGCGCGGTAAGGTGACAAAGAAGCCTCTCCCTTGTCAGTGTCCCTTCGTCGGAGGGTTGCCAACTCCAGTCGCGAATATTAAAGGTCGTTATTACACACCCTCGGTTCTCTCTGTTTCTCTCCACTTTTTAACTTCTTTGTATGGTTTTTTGTGTTTTTTTTTGTTTTTTGTTTTTACAGGCCCAACCGCGGGCGGAGGTCTCCCCTCCACGCTTATCACAAGAGGTTTCTCTTAAGCATTAAGTCTCAACGATCGATAAACCGCACGTCTCCATAGAAAGGGAACTCCGTAATCTTATCGGTGAAGTAAACGAGTCGCAATTTTATTCCGGTTGGCTACTATTGCGCCCACTCGTAAACTCGACGACAGAAATTCTATAAAGAAAAGCAAATCTCGCTTCTCCATTGTCGAGCTTTCTACGGAGACGCGAGACGCGTCTCGCCCCTTTCGGTTACCACTATCACCACCTTTGTCACGGCTCTCTCCTCGCCCCGCCTCTCCCCAAAGGCTAATCACCCTCGGCTATTAATTTCTCTCTCTTTTCTTTTTTTTCCATTTTTCTTGCCACCTTCGTTCGCAGCGTATTATACTATTTAGTCTAATCCCTGATATATAACATGAACCTCGTTCACAATCGTAAAAAAAAGGATCGTGTGACGAAAATACACGCAAGCGCCGAGCCACCCCCGTGACACGCCAGCCGTGTCTTCGGCGTGTCCTTCTCGTCGTGTCCAGTGTCGGTATTGGGGCGCTCTTTCCAAAAAAAAAAAAAAGAAAATCCAATCGATCGCGAGGTCGAATGGAAAAAATGTAAAAGTTGCGAAGAGAAGAGCTACGTATCACGTAAACGAGTTTTTTTAAAAATCGTGTCGGGGTACGAATAAAAATACAAGGGAAGTACTAAACGTAAGCTAACGTAAAAATTCGTAAAAGCACCCTCTTCGACTGTAACCACCAACAACGCCCCCGGTTCGCGAATCTTCGTAATCTCCGGCGCCATCGTCCGACCGGAAAAGAAAAAAAAGAAAAATCGCTCGCGCGTTTTCACCTCGTCGCCTACTTTGTACAACCATACTACACAGTGTGCTATTTCGTTTGCTCAATAAATATTCGATAAATATATTGTATTTCATTATAATATATGTATATCATCGTATTGCCGTAGTTAATAGTAATAATAATAATCGCACTATGTTATCATCGCCGTAGTCGCTCTCGTTTTACAATTATCGGTAACCGTTAGGTATCGTTAGATTTTTATATTATTATCGTTATTCTCGTAGCTGAACTTGCGCCTCGCGTGCACCCTATATTCCTATCGAACCATCTCAACGCACCGCGGACATTTACAACAAATATCTTATCTCTTTTAATAACATTTGTCTGCACGATTCGTTACAGTGTGTCGTAGTATCGCAAGTATCGTTCGCTGATACATGGCAAATCCGAGATAAATCGCGATCCGTCCACGATGCGTCGACGTACGTCTCCCCACCCACAAATAGAAACAAAAACACGGAAACAATTATCATCTTGCTACTCCCTACGTTAAATCAATCGTTCGTCGTAAATCTTCAGTTCCTGGCGAGCAGAGATGGGCAGGATTTCGTTCGAGTAATAGACTCCTAATTATAGCCATACGGACAAATTTCGTTTCGTCGTTTAAATCGTAATCCTTACTCGACAGACAACGGATCAGAAGTGGTTTGCCTTTTTAATTCGTTATTCGAAGATTTTCGGCCAGATAAGAAATTTTGTCCATCTCCGTTGGCGAGCTTAGGTTTTAGCAAAACGTTATACTTCGATCGTTTCTCGCTTTTCGCTTAATTGCGCGTTTACCGGACGCCTACGTCTCGATTCTCACCCCCTCTACCCAAGAGTTTCGCATCGAATTCTTCACCAACTACTTTCACCCCCTGGATACTTCCGAAATCGACGGAGCATCCGAAATGGGAAAGTTCAGCGTGGGTGGCCCGGGATATCGAGTCGTTTTTCACCCTCGAAACGTTATCGCTAATCCACACGTGTCGTTCCTCTCGCCTCGCCGTTACCACACCCTCCCTCCCTCCCTCCCTCCCCCCCGACTCTACTAGAGAAAAATCTATCTTACGTAGAAAAAGTTCTCGTGCGCACTGCCACGGCCGCGGGCACTTCCGGTCGCGGTCGGAGATCGCTTTCTTTCGTTCGGTTCCATTCGAATTAAAGCCTTTTCGTTTTCAGAGCCCGCTGGCTCGAGTCTAGATGTTTTCTATAAACCCATCAACGCGAACAGAAAAAGAATAAACCCGATAACTATTCGGAATCGCGTCGCCCGTTCACCATAAGAATTTGTAAAGGATCGGATAGCGTGCATCGTTCGTAAACGGTACAGAAGCTAAACCACTCGGAAAGCGATTCCCTCCGCGCGGTAGTCCCGTTCGAGCTGCGGTGCGGACGATTTTTTAATGCACTTTCGGTTCAAGGCAGCTCGAGACGCTATACAAAATGCTCCAGTGGATGCCCCGAGGAAAAACAACACGACGTCGCCTCGAATGGGACCTCGCCTTGAGCGGAAACCTGGTAGGGTGGGAGCAAACAGCTCGTCGCGGACGTGACCGCGAATCGTCACCGTTCGATTCTTCTTCGCGTAATATATCTTCCTAAAAGCACCTTGCAACTTCGTCGGGAATACCTAAAGCTACTTTACAATTCGTTCTACCTTAATTGGCACTCTACTCTATCCCCTAAAATCGTAGCTATCAGGCTGCGTACGATGTAACTAAAATCAGCGAGAAAAGAGCGTTCGCAGCGTGCACGTATCCCGAACCACCCTGGTTTCGTTTTTGTTATAGTTCCCCGTGGATTTGGTACGCGTAATCGTCGGTGTCCCCGTTTAACAAAATTAGAACACGAGGTGTCTCGTTGCAATCCCTATTGGCATCGAGGAAAGTATTAAAATTTCTTACGTGTCTAACGTGATCGTTTCTTCGATCCCTCGACCATCCTTCTTCGCCTCCTTTCGCAGCTAGGAGCTAGGAGCTACTTTCCGAATCGAATCTTTGGGTAAGTTCGTATTTGTTCAATGTTTTCTCGTTTCCTTTCTTTCAACTTACTTCCGAAATTATAATCCAACGTTGCGTGCTCCAATTAAAGGTTCAAAGGAACTCCCAGCCGAGGGATCGAAATCCTCGATCGAACGGATCTAGTGTGCTCGTTCTAGATTTTCTTCGAATCTAGGATACGGGTTCGTTTGTCTGTCTCCCTGCCTGTGTGCGCAATAATATCTATTATACACGTTTTTGGTGTTGAGCCACCGTGCGAATCGTTCGCGTTCCAACTAATGGCGACGCAGAATATTCCCGAAATAGTTTTTTTTTTGTTTTTCTTTTTACAAAATTAATTTATCAACCTCGATTCAAACTACGTTAGTTAGAAAGCTATAGTTGCAGTCGTAAGTATTCCAGGGATTGGTATTTCGAACAAAATTCGTCCGTGGAAATACTGTCGGCGATGTCAGTCGAAATTCGATTCGCTGTCGCGTTTGGCAACGCCAACGATTCGACGACGATTCGGAGCGACACACCCTGCGTATGCTTCAACGTACCCTAACGCCTCGCTTCAAATATTTACATTAATAATCGTTTTCTCCCGTAGTAACCGTAGTCGTAAAGCAATTAGTAGTTAATTAGTAGTAGTAGTTAGCGGTAGTAGCGTTCCTCCTCGATTCGCGGTAACTGGTGTATCGACGTTAATAGCGAGTAGGCGGTGTAATAGTAACAGTTTTATGCGGTAGTGACCCTTTCCTCTCGCCTTTATAATTAATAGTAGAGTAGCGGTAATAATAGTAGTGTTTACAGTTTTATAATAGCGCTGGTAGTAATTAGTAGTAATAGTAGTAGTAGTAGTGGTGGTAGTAGTAATAGTAGTAGTAGTAGTAGTAGTAGTAGTAGTAGTAGTAGTAGTAGTGGTAGTAGTGGTAGTAGTAGTAATAGTAGTAGTAGTAGTAGTAATAGTAATAGTAGTAGTAGTAGTAATAATAGTAGTAGTAGTAATAGTAGTAATAGTGGTAGAGTAGTGGTGGTGGTGATATTAAAGTGGTATCGCTTGTTCAATGGCGGTGCTGTTGTCGATTGCGCTGGTAGTGGTGGTAATTGCGGTACGGTAGTAGATAATAGTAGTAATAGTCTCCTCGTAGTATTCACAATAGTCGAAGCGGTATTATCGTCGCTTCGTATAGCGTTAATAGTGGTAGAAGCATTTATAGGAATAGTAACGTTGTATCACCGCGCCAATTCTTATCGACGCTCGTTATTGCTACACTCGATCTTTGTACTATCGCTACGAACCGATTGACAGGGTGCCTGCCACCCCTTTCTTCTCGTTGTGTCATTTGTCCCGACTCAACGCTGGGGCTTTCTACTAACATGCTTTTGTCTCGTTTCTTGCTACCCTTTGCCTACTCGCAATAGAAAGGTCTAGAGGACGCGTGGTACTTGGTAAGTATCGAATAACTCAACAAATTTACGCTTCCAATCGAAGAATCTTGTATCGTCTACATCGCCGTCTTAGAATGAAATTCATTTCTAAATGGAAACACTAAATGGGAGGTGTCGATTCAGCGTTGTATCAACGTTCGACGAGCCGAGTGTATTGAAAGCGCGCGCAAAAGCACCCAAGCAAACAAGGTCAACCATCGGGATAGGAAGCGTACAACGAAAAATCAACCATCGTCTCGTAAAACGATCGCCATCGTGTTTCTGGCGAGTTAAAAACGAGATAAAACGAGGTTTGCAGTCGTTTCGGCAAGGGGCGCGAGTCATCGATCGACGATCGATGATCGAACGTTCGTCGGTAATAGGCAAGAGTACGCCGAACCCTTTTAACGGCACTCGAAGAGAAAAAAAAACAGTAAAGTGACTCGACAAACTCAAGAAAAACTGCCGCGAAACTACCCGATCGTCTAACGAGTACATTAAGCGGATTTTAATAAGGGCTTCCATGAGAGTAGATATCTTAGGAGTTACAAACGGAACAAGTCACCCCTCGTGTGCTTGGTTTCGAGACCCTTTCGCTACCGATTCTTTAAACGAACATCCCTTGGATCCGAACAATTTTGACTAGAATCGAATTTTTGGACGTCTATCTTTATCGAGTCATCTGGCATCCATTCGAAGCGAGAGGTATCGTAATTTTCCGTTTTGTAAGCGTTGAAATCGGCAGCGGAAGGGTAACGATCCCAGAGTTTGTTTCTCGTCGTCGGACACCCCCTTTAACGCACAGTCGACGGAAAGCACTTTGGACAATAATACATAGTTAGGACCTTTGTTCGTTGTCGTCGAGTTCGATTTCGCGCAATCTCCATGACGCACGCTAAATTCCTAATAGTTAATAGAATTATAGATAATCTCTCACTATCTCGAGTTGCTCTTTGCGTCCCGTATATTCGTTCACTGTTTCGTTGCACATCCTTCTCTGCTTCGACATCATCCGCGCGGCTTCTTCGTCGTCGTCACTCGACGTATTATCGATAATGTATCTCGTAAATTAGTTAACCGCTTAATTTACCAAATAATCAATATTAAATATTTACTTTGTTTCTAACTAGCAGCCTCTGGTGACTAGTCCACACTAGTCTTTTCATCTCTGTTTCTCTGTTCACTAGTGTTAGCACTAGCCTGAGCATTAGGCGATTATAACGATACATTTTCTTTATAAAGTTATTAATCATTATTATTATTGTTGTTGTTGTTGTTGTTATTATTATTATTATTATTGTTATTATTATAATTATTATAATAATTATTATTATCCGTGGGTCGTGGACCGGTTAGATTTGACCGACTCGTCGATCGGATCCCCTCGACCATTTTTTTCTTATTTTTTTTTTCTTTCTTTCGTATAAACGCTCGATCACCGAGAAGAAGCTTCCGTCGCGTCTCGACTAAACGCCTCCTTCACCGTCGCGTCTAAACAAGCGTGTGTGTTCCTTCATAAATATTATAAAAAAATATAATAGAAAATTATAATTTCGTTATAATATTTATAAGCTACTCGATTGGCACTAGAAATTTTTTCTCGTCTTCATTTTTGTTTGTTCGTTGTCTCCGTTTGTTTTGCTAACCTCCTCTTCGAAGAGCGTGCTGATTCGTGTTCACCGTGTCTGTGTGTGCGTGTGTATGTTCCGTGTGTGTTTCCGTGTACGTCACTCGCTACTCTAAAGTCCTCTAAAATTTTACAAAATACCGCGCTCGCGAATCCGGATGTAACGAACGGGCCGCGTGTATGTACAAAAACGCATTTCTTTCGAAGGGCTTCGAAGCAGGAAGAATAGGACACATCGTTATCAATAATCGCGCGAAAACGACGATTCTCTAAGAATTCTTTCGTGTTCGTTTACGATTTCGTATTTTTCTCGTTTTTTTTTTTTTTTTTTTTTTAGTTTTTTTTTCTTTCTTTACGTTAAATCGTCTATGGGTCCAGTCGACGGGACCGATCGGCGACGATCGGAAACGTTCGAATAGGAGACGAAGTTTCGGGGTCCTTACTCACGTCCTTCGAGGACACTTAAGAGAGGGAGAGAGGGAGAGACAGAGTTACGAATTGTACCGCGGCGAGGGAGTAGAAGAATGGTTCCGGTAGCGGAGGCCTTTGCGTCGATGCTTCGACGAACAGAGTAACAATTAATTGACCGAAACGTTAACCCCCCGAGGCAGAAACCAGTCCTTCGAGCATGCTAGGTTTCCGTTACTCGTTACGATCACCAACTATTTCCAACCGATCTAGTATTAACAGACGACGAACATCCCGTAACCAAGCGCGAAAACAAGTTCGATATACTATACGTACGTTTAGCGGGGATATTTAAGTGTTTCCGTTGCTTGTTGATACATGAAAATGACAGAGCAACGGAGACGTTGAACTGTGAAAGTTGAAAATTCACAACGCGGAATATTTCCTAGGTCGAGAACGGATCCTGAACGTGCGCGAAGCACAAGTCCACGGAGGATCAAAGAGTTTGCCTCGCGATTCGCGAGGCTCGACCGACGATAGACCGACGCGCCATCCGCGGCCGTCGGTTTCGCCTACGAAGCAGTCGCGCGGCCCTCCCACCCTCACGACTGGTATCGCGCGCCGGAAGTTCCTCGATCCCTCGGCGGCGTCGGCTTAAACTACGATCAGACTCTCAGGCACTCGATTCTCCGCGGGCTTAAGTCGCGAAGCTGAACACGACACGAGGAATCCTGGCGATTCCCATCCGGCTCAGGGTTATTATCGTACGCGGTGGTGAGTAACGACCCCGTGGAACATGCGAGCTTCTCGAAACTTTCCGGTCTGAGCCTCCAGTGTCACGGGGGAGACTTCGGTCGGCCGCTTTTGTCTTGCATCACTTGTTGCTGTTGTTGCTGCTGTTGTTGTTGCTGCTGTTGCTGTTGTTGCTGCTGTTGCTGCTGCTGCTGAGGTTGCTGCTGCTGCTGCTGCTGCTGGGACTGATGATGGTGGGACGTTGGATCCCCCGTCACCCCGAGATCGCCGCCCATCATGCTACCGCCGCTTTTGTCCACCACGCTGCTCGTGTGCACCGGATGAAAGTATCGTTCTGGAACATCGAGGTCAGTTCATGGTTAGCTGGTATGGATTTTTTGGTGTCCAAGTGTCGTTCCGAAAATTGATGACCGTGGTTTGTAGGTGGTGAGTGGCCGGGGGTTGCTTTCGAATGTTCATCCGTTCTGGCGTGTAGACAAACAGAGAATTTGTACGGATCGTTGATTGGTTCCGATGTCGGTGTAAGAGTTTACGGTGCTCAACTTCGATCGATCGTCCAAACGTTTTTAAATAATCGCGGCATTACTGACCTTCGTCCATGGCGGATGGCGGTTCGCTGGCGGTCCCGGTGATGATCGGAGCCATCATGTTGTAGTCGTCCTCCAGGTTGATGAAGGGTGCAGTGTTCCAGCGGGGTGGTACGTTCGATACCGATCTCTGGGTAGCCACCGGCCTCGTCACCGAAACGGGCGACGAAAACAGGGACAGGTTCGTCGGTGAGATCACCCCCGACATCGAGCCGATGGTGGGATACGTGAATATTTGCTGTAAAAAAATAAAAGACGTTTGTTGTTTAAATGATTTTCGTGTCGTAACTTGTACGGTAAACGATACCGATCGATCGTCCGCTCACCTGTCCAGGCTGGGAGTGGAAGTGAGCAAAGGTGTACTCCCGGCTGGTGTGGGGTGCCGTGACGAGGATCCTGGCCGGACTCTTCCTGCCCGCAGGATCGACGGAGGTCTGGCAGCCGGAGCCGACCAGGCCCACCGCTGCCGCGGCCGCCATTTGTTCCTGGTTCGACGCAAGTTCCGATGGGTCCGTCGGCGACGTCGACGAGGTAGGAGGCGAGTTCGAGCTCGCGGCCGTCAGTTCGCCCGTCGACCTGATTATGGCCACTGGCCTCGCCATCGGGGCTGGCGGGGGTGGCGGTAGCATCGAGCTCGGGTAATACTGTGAGAACTTTTGTATACCAGTGCGGGGTCCGGCTAGCTGCGCCTGGAAATACCACACACCCACCGATCAACGTCGTCGACCCGCGCGTGATCCACTCACCCCGTTTTCTGCTTTCTTTTTTCTTTTTCTTTTTTTTTTTCACTTTATCGCTGCGCGTGCTTTACGTTCGCTTCGATCCCAGAGTGTCCGACCCCTCGTTTGCGACCGACTACTCGACCATCCGTCTCTCGCGCGAGAACGACTAGATTTTGTCAAGCGTTCGAGAGGTACGCGAGTCCCGGAATCTCTCGGAGGCAATCTTTTATTTTTTCCCCATGTTCTAGCAGCCA
>NW_026534333.1:877454-937054 GCF_026225885.1 Hylaeus anthracinus | reverse complement strand
TTTTTTTTTTTTTTTTATCTTCCGTGCTAGTAGAAGCGATAGCTACGCGCGCGTGTACTTAAATAATTTGTTTGTTTCATCTGTCATTCTATCTATGGAACGGCGCCAATCGCTCCGACGGGAAAAACACCTTTGCTCCGGACGGGATAATACATCGCAATTCGGAGCGTCTAAAGTATTTGTTGCAACGCGTTAAAAAAAAACTCGACGAATGCGGTACGATTCTTAGTAAACAAAATTCCTACAATTACGAATGTTGATGTAATTTATAAAAAAAAAAGAAAAAAAGAAAAAACTGTGACGTCGATTAGGTTTGCAAATGACACCGTCCATTAATAGCCAGTGGCCTCCGCTTCTCGCCTGCAATTTCATAAAGCCCGTTCCGCGATGGCAGAGGGCTCGACCGACCCTGCAGGGCTTCGCGCGACGCAGATTAAATGCACTTCATGTAAAATTCAACGCGACCCGTGCGGCCTCGAGGATACTTTCGTTTTTAAAAAGTTTCATTAGTCCAGGGACAATTTTTAGTTCGAAGCGTAGTCAAATAAAAATACCTGTCGCTACTGGTAGAAGATCCGACGTTCGAATGGATCGACGAACATTCTTTGCCGTCTCAAAATTTTAAGCGAGGCTTGAGAAACACGGGGAATCGAAGGCGCAAAGCGGTAAATTAGGAGTCCATTGCTAGAGCACCTGATTCGGTGGAACAAAAGCCAAGAACCGAGGAAAGAAAAGCGCGGTGAAGTCGGGGCAACGTTTTCTCTCGATTTGCAACCCTTTCACCGCGCAACGGCCAGCAAGAGGAACAGGTAACCGAGGGAGAAAAAAAAGTATCGCCGGTGGCCGAGGATTTTCTCTAAACACCGCGATATATCGATCCTGGAAGGAATACTTTCACGGGCGCATCGGGTCCGTCCGCGTCTGTCGGTCTGTCCGTCCTTTCGTCCGTTAAATACCGCAGCATCGCGAAATTAAAATATTGATCGAACAGCGTCGCGATGGAGAATACGAATTGCGCTGGATAGAAGAGAAAATCCCCGGATTTTTCCGTCGGACGGACCAACCGGTAGGAAGGGGTGCGAGGGTGGCGATAGGAGGGAAAACCGGAGGAGGAAAAAGATTGCGGTCCAGCCGAAAATTCGAATGTCAATAATGACTCGTCGAACCGAGCCGCGCCAAGTTAGTTCGATATCGAAAGTTCGTCGACTTTTATAGGCTTTGTTTTGAATCGGCGTCCCATGGAAGAGTCCGCGTTCGAGTACTGCATTTGTTTACGTCGTGGTTCAGGGATACGATTTTTAATCGAGGTTCACTCTGATCGTCTGGTCCAAGACTGCGGCGCAACGAATTAATCGCGAACGATCGTTTCGTTCTATTCGAATGTAAATCGATTAACGCTAAGGACGGAAACCGTGGGTTGGAGAACGCCAGAGAAAGTTCTTGCGGTAGTTTTAATCGCGAGGATAAGTCTCCGCCGAGTTTTGGGGAAAAGTTACGCGCGGCTAAAGTTTCGATTACACTCGACTGACTGTTTTCTTAGTTCGCCGGTAACTTCCGGGAGATCCTTCGAGGAGCACCGTTTCCTCTTACCGGCGACACTTTATTAAAAGCCCGTGGTCGTTCGTTTTTCTTCGGAATGTCCTTCCATTGAAATTACGATAAAAGCTCGGGATTCCGTCTATAAAGCTCCAACTTTCTTCCTAACGCAGCCTGCAAAAAAAGCCTTGTTCTTCGATTTCCGGATGTTTTCCGATAAACTGAACCGCGAGGCTCGACGTTTTGTTAAAATTTATACGACGAAAAGAGTGTTGTCAAAGATTTTTCAACGAATTTCTAAATTCCGAACGTCTCATTCTTGCTCGCTCGTCGATTTTTCAAATTTTCGCGACACCGTTAATATCCTTCGGTCGGTCGGGATAGTTCTATTAATAAGCTGACCGATGACGATCGTTATAGGACGATTGAGAACTACTGGCTTTACGTTGAGCGATAGCGCGTCACGAGGACGCTTCGCGCCAGAAATAGGCTCAAACCTCATTATTTTTATTCTTAACCATGAAATTAGCGAGCACACCTCCGACCGTTAGATTTTCCTACAGTCGTCCGACACTTGTTTCGGTGGCTAACGAACGCCACTCCGTCGCGCGAATTATTTCAAAGCTAATTTCGAAGAGAAAAAAAGTTATTCGTCGTTGAAGGACTCACCTGGAGTTCCTCCTTGCACTGTCGTTCCTCTTCGAGACTCATCCGCTTCTCGTGCTTCTTGTAGTAACGCCTCTTGGCTGCTTGTAGGTTGAACCACGTGTACGAGAAAGACTTCACGAATGGTAGGAGGGCCTCAATGAATGGATGGAACTCATCCTGCGAGCAAACGATAACAAACTGATTAGCAACGCGGCTCCCAGGCGCGTTCGACCCCTCCGAAACGAGATTCGACTATCCCCGCACCTTTACCCTTGTCGAGGCCTTTGTTCAATGTTTACTTGCTTCGCTCTCGGGCAAAAACACGTCGTCGTCGTGCAAACGACTCGAATCGAGCTTACGAGCAATTCCAAGAATAGACAAACACTCTGCAATCGGTATACAGAATATCACGGTACGGTATACGAAAATTTGGTCAACATTTTAACAAACGTGGTATATCGGGCGACATCGAAAGTAGGTATATCGAAACGATTGACTCTCTCGTTCTCGGGAGGCGACGAGGTTGTCCGTTTATCTCTTATACGTATGTCATGCATCGATCGCAAGTTAGTTCCATGCAAGCCACTTGATTTTACCATGCAACAGAGGACGTATTATTCAATTATTTGGAGATCGATCGAAAGAAGCATGCCGAACTTGCATCAGCAAGAAAAATTAACCGTACGAGACACGTACAGAATCCCTAACGATAAACGCCCGTTCGATACGCGAGCTTTTCGTTTCCATTTCCGTTTCTCTTATAAATCTTTCGTCAATTTTCTTACTATCGTAGAAATTTGTTTACCGAGAAGAGTCGAAATTACAGCCTATCATCCAGTTATCAATTTAACTAAAGCGTCTTGGTCGTATCGCGAACCATCTGTCCAATCTTCGTGTATCCTTGCGCAACGTGGAGCCTCGACTCGCGAGGACTGAAACGAAAGCAATCTCGAAACCGCTACGATGCATGTATCGTCAACTGGGGATTTGCTCGAAAACGAACGATAAACGAAGCGAAGAGCCGGCAAAGTACGTAGCATCGGGTTCCAATTAGTCCAGATCCATCACTGGCCCAGCAAAGGTCGAAGGCGTCGAAATCTCGTTTCGACGACAGACGATTTCCCGAGCGAACCGGAAAAAAGGGTCGCGAACGTCGGAAGGAAGCTCGTCCCGGCTCGTCCCTTATCGCAGCCCTCGAGTCTCTTCCGGGATCGAAACGTCGATGAATCTCTCCTTCCGGTCGCAGGACGACGAGGGAAAAGAGAGAAAAATGAAAAAAAAAAAGAAAAAAGAAAAAAGAAAAAAGAAAAAAGGCCACTCCTCCGTTCGTCGATTGTAGGTCGAGGATCGAGCTTTTGCACAATCTCCGAGAAGAATGGATCCCCGTGTCCCTTTGTGAGGCAAATGCGGGTGGCCATAGAGAGTCCTCCCCCGTGACGATGGGGAGGGATGTAAACATCATTTCACGGAAGGATCAATTTTCGGCGTATATCGGCGGCTCGACTTCTCTATGGAGCACTCTCGCATGAAAATGAGCCCCGCTCGCGGAATATTCATCGTTGGAACAATAACGTATGCGCACTCTCATCGGCCCCCCTATCCCCCATCCTCCCTCCCGCACCCCTCGCGAATCTAACCCCAGGCAACCGAGCGAAAGCCATCGAGTTGTAACGACGTGCTCGATCGACGGGTTAACGACGCGTGACGGCCGCGCTGGAGAGCCGAGGTGTCGCGAGGGCCGAAGACACCGCTCTTTTTCCCACCCTTTTTCCCAATCGCCAACCTCGAATTATAGGGAACGCGTTAATTTTTGCTTGCGTCGCGTTCTCTCCAAGAGTAAAAGGAAAAGAGCGTAGCGAAAAGAAAACGGATGCCTATTGTAAATAAATAATAGAAAGCTTCGAAGTGAAAGAGGAGGCAAGTTGGGTAAATCGTCGCTCTACACCACGACGAAATTCCTCGATAATCTCCTCGAGTTCTCCCCGGCGGCCTGCAGATCGGCAATTACGATCTCATGGAATAAGCAACGAGTACAAGGATCGGGGAAGAGCAACGGCAAAGGGGAGGATGGAAGAACACGAGGGTGGCCTGTGAACAAGCGTCAAACGACACGAACCATCGAGTATTCGCAAGCACTGCGGCTGCTGTGGCACACTACCGTCTGTCTGTCCCTCCTGCCGTCCGGCTGTCAGAAGCACCGATTCTCGCAGTAACAACCGTCAGGGTCGCAATACTCCTCCGCCACCCTGTCGCAGATTGATCGTGGCCTCATCTGCACCACCGCCTGTCTCTCTCGCTATTTCCCACCCCCTGTTTCGTCTGGATCCGATCGACGAACCGACCTCGGGTCGGTCCAACCTTTTCCCGCGCAAAACTCTCTTCGAACGTTTCGATCTATCGTACCCGATCCACTTCGGGATTCGGTCTCTTCGGTGCGGTACCAGCCTGGTGAGAGATCAGCGCAGCTTTCTCCGTAGTATTTCTTCGCGATGGTCGGAACTCTGCAGGATTTATTCGTCTCGCAGACACCGAGGATGATCTCTTCGATTCGTCGGGGTGTAATCCTTGAGTGCCCGATTCGACGTCACACCGGTGGCGGGACTCTGTTACGAGAAAAGCGATCTCGGTTTGACGGATAGTCGATCGACTCGATCGATTTCGGCGCTACCTCGATATCGGTTGTCGCGCGCGCGGGTAAACTTGATCGTGGCTCGTGAAAGGAAATCGTTCTTCTCCTCCTATTATTATCAGACCGTGGACTTTATGCATTTTAGTCGCGCGCGAATACCTTAACGTTCCGGTTTTCACGCAACCGCGGACGATACGTTTGCGCGGATACGCGCATCTATACGACACGCCGTTATTTTCGGACGCCGACGAAAATCAAAGGCGCTAAAGAGGCGGTGAGGCCGTTACCGTCGTCATCGCGGAAAAGGAAAAGACCAGGGCTGGCAAGGACGCGGAGGCAGGGGCCCCTCGGGCACGACTCGTCCAACCTTCTCCGTGTTCTAGGAACGAACGAACCGAATTGAAATAGCAAATCGTAAAAACAAATTTAGATTCGCCGACATTGATTCGCTTTCATCGGAGAGTCTGTAACTTTGCTGTACCGAGAAAAGAATGTAAATTTGTCGAGCATGGGGAACATTCGGGAACGACTCGTGGCGAGTTTTGGTCGCGAAAGGGGGCGGTCGAGCGGGCGCACGTGTCGCGCGAAACTTCTATTTCTCCGT
Source organism: Hylaeus anthracinus (assembly GCF_026225885.1). Lineage (NCBI taxonomy): Eukaryota > Metazoa > Arthropoda > Insecta > Hymenoptera > Colletidae > Hylaeus > Hylaeus anthracinus. The sequence continues at coordinate 931,637 of NW_026534333.1, read as the reverse complement.
CTCGTTGACGGAGACTACGTTTCGCGAAAAGCGAATCGACGAAGAACGAACGACATCCGAGGTAACTTTATCCTTCGCGAAAATTGTAATAATCGCGGGATCGCTCTCGTCTCACTGGCCACGATCAAATTTTGGATCGTTGAAAGTCACGCGAGGTCTCTCGGCCGAGTTTTCGGTTACTTACCGACGAAAGAGTCGTCCGTAAACCCGCGCGGAGGTTTCGAACCGTCGCGAATTCCACGAGAGGAGCCGCGACGAGATCGACTTTCAGCCGCGGCTGGCGCGGTCAGCTGATCCTCCGAGGACCGTCGCGAGTCGTTCCTAGAGGAACGATATTCGCGTTCCCGGCGAATTAGTCACCAACGAATTAGCGTTACTCCTCGGTCACTGAACCGATCGTTTCGATTGCACAGAGTACGGGGTTGATCGGTGGTACTACGACGAGCCTCGACACTGATCCACTCGATCCGAGGATCTGGTTGCCTGCCAATGGGTTTGCTCGATCGGTTCGTGCGCACTCCGCACCGTGCCACTCGATCGAGCTTCGATCGAGCTTCGATCGAGCTCCCTCGAGTTTTTCACGCGTCGCGAACAGTAGGAACGGGTGTGATCGCGAGCTGCGAAACGCGCGACAGCCCCGAAGAGATGCCGAAGACGAGCACGAAACGGTAAACGGAGGGAAAATCGACAGAGGCAGAGAACGAACCGCCAGGAGGACCGTCGACGTCGGAACGACGGGTACGACGTCGGTCGTCGCGACGACACTGAGACGCCGGCCGTCGGGACGCGCGTATCTGAACGCGCGCCGAAGGCACCGCGCGGCGGCCAGGTACGGCACCCCAAACAGTTATTAATAGCCTCTGTCCTAGCTTACTAGATTTGCCCTCGAACCGACGCAACTTCTTCACCCCTCCACCTCGCCCTTCTCCTCCTTAAGACGCTACCCCCTCTCTCGAGTGCCATGCTTACTCTCCCTCCGACGCCGACGCTTCTCTTCGACGATGCGTCGTCCTCCGGCTCGCGATCCTTTCTCGCGGATCGAGAACGGAGACGAGCAAAATAACGTTCGAGGAGAAGTAATCGTCGCGATTCCTTCGATAAATAATTCACCACCACCCAAATGTGCGATTTATTGCAAACGTATCAGCAAAACGCCAAAATGCTTTTATTTTTATCCGAATAAGAATTTTGCACGTCTCCGATAGACAGCCACGCATTCTATCTCTTTCTCGATCCCGTTCCGTTTTTCGCCCACCACCCCCCTTTTTTGCTTTCACGTCGAGCTTTCCAATTTCCACCGTTCGACGAATGCGGTTCACCCTTTTGCGGTCGGAATTTGTATTTCATTTGTTTCGTTCTCTGCTCTTTTTGCTTCGAGCTCCCGAATTTCGCAGATGGTGGAGTTTGCGAAGAATCTCGGAAACGAACAACTACTACACCCTCGCATCGGCTCGTCGACGAGCAGTAAAATTTTCACTGCGACACTCGGCGATGGTACCTAACAAGGGAATACCTAAGGGATCGGCAAATTGCGCGAAACTCGAGGAAGAAGGGAACTCGGTGTACACGTGATTCTTGCCACGTTTTAATCCCCCGCGGAGCTGCTGTCCTGCCCGCCGTATTCCGCGTCAATAAACCCGCGAAAAAACGATGAACCGGACTTTTCCGAAACGCTACTAAAAATAGTCTCGCGTTGCGAGTAAACGTTCGATTCTATACAAGTGAAAAAAACCCTCGATTCTTCGAGACTCCGCACGCTCGGCTAAAAAAGTTTCTCTCGTTTCGCTTTCGAAAGCTACGAACAAGAGACTCGGATAACATTTCGAAAAGTATCAACAATACCGGTAAATTGGTTCAGGCCTACGTATCGTCTCGCACGTTTCACCGGCAGGTACGAAACACTCTGTACTCGGTAACCGGGAAACATCCCCGTTGGTACCAACAAGTGCGACAAGTCCCGACTCGTCGACGATTCTCGAAACATGGCTCGCCTCGCGAATTCCGAGACCCTGGAAAACTCATCCCCCATAAATTCTCCGAGAGTCGCGATCACGCGTCGCGGGGTTAAGCGTTCCAAAGACCCGACGACGACTCTCCCTCCCCGGAAACGAAGTAGTCAGCCTGGTGGAACGGGGGTGGGTAGGCGAGTTCCCAGCACGCAGTAAGAAACGGACAGCTAGATGTCGGACGTTCGTAGAAGCGTGTTTTGCGGAACGGTCCGCGTGGCTTGTTCCGCTGGATCGTGGAGGAAGAGGAACAAGAATAGAGGGTGAGAAGAACCGACGGCGTCGGCCGGAACAAGAGGAAAAGGAGGAAGAAAAAGACGAAGGGGGGCGAGCACGCGGCTGCTGGCGAAGCCGATCGATAGCCAAACTCTTCTCCGACCGCCGCCACGTAAGATAGACACTGACATAGACCTCCGCGTACATGGAGACGGAGACGCGTTATGCACGGACCACCCCAAGCATGGTACACACGCTCGCCATTTTTTATACGATCCATCCCTCGCTATGGCCGAACGGGCACCGAACGGGCACCGAACGGGCACCGAACGGGCACCGAACGGGCACCGAACGGTTCCCAAAGATAAGACAGATTGGCTCGCCGGTATTCCGAAACGAAACCAGCCTACCCCCTGGTTCCGGCGACTTTAAAACAAGCATGCTTTCTTCGCGACGACAGGAGAACTCGTTGTCTTTGGAAGAGGAATCGAGGCATGGATCTTCGACGACCGAAATCTAGCGACGCGTGTTCGTACCGACTTTTTTCAATTTCCTCGCGCCGAATCGATTCCTGAAATACTTCCCGTGTACAGCCACGGACGCACATCCTGTATACGCGAGATTATTAACGCTTTAACTGCCGTGTCATGCTTTTTCGCAACACGTTCAGCCTGGGTGACCCATATACCATTTTCGTCCGGCAGTTAAAGCGTTAAGTTTCGACGATTCTCGTAAATGTCAGTCCGATCGTTTTTACGTAGATCGAGCCAGTGATTTCTACGATTATCGCCACCAAAGGGAACAGACAAATAGAATCTTTCTGGAATTCGTAACGAATTCGTAACGCGAACGAATTTTCCCTCGATGATCGAGGTTCGCGGTGACGGGAATCGCGACGGTAATGCACCGGCTCGACGTATCGGAGCATACCACCCCAGAGTAAATATCGCTTCGTCGCACTAATGACTGTTCTAAGTTTGCTGGAGACGAGGACGCGGGTTCCCCGAGGACAACGAACCTCCTCCGGCTATATCCACGCGACATTTCACCGCCCAAGTGGGCTACGAAATTCCAGATCGTCGCGGCAAAAAGTTCTCGAGACTGCTCCTTGTGCGTACACCTAATCGTTTCCCGTCGCGATTGGACAATTCCGAGACGAAAGTGATGATTAGTCAAACATTTTACGATTCGTGTTAAAATCACGCTCTTGATCTTGGAAGAAGGGAACGCGTGAAAAAAACGTTCGAGCTCGAGGAGACAACCTTCCTATTCTCGTTGAGGGGTAGCCTGTTCCGGAAAGCGCAAGAGACTGTTTTACGCGTATCAATCGCAAGAAAAAGTGTCGAATCTATCGACTTATAATCGTATACATATCGACACATATTCGCGCATGCTTCTATTACATGCTCTACTACTCGTGAACGCGTTTTTGCGAACAACTCGAAATCGACGAAACTCTATCTACACCTTGCTCGACTTCCACCCGATTCGTCGAGCAGCTAGCGCAAAGCAAACAGCGCGGACCAAGCAAACAAACCCAACGGTAGACAGCGGAAGGACGGGACGAATAAGTGCAATCTAAATATAAAAAAATGAGATTGGTCGGAGCGTGTGACGCGGTCCACCGTCGCTTAGGTTACGCAAGATTCGTGATTATCGGTATAAATAGGTGTTTCCTTACATAATTACTCCGGCAGCCGCGGAGTATCGCGCGCGCACGCGACGCCACGAAAACGAAAGCTGCATTGCTGAAAATCAGCTGACGAGGGGATCGAGAATGGAACTCGCCGCGATCGGGATATGACAAGCACGCGGAACAATTCGGACAGGTTCGCGTGCGCGCCGCCAATATACACCTTGCGACGTGTTTATCGTTTTACGGTACGGTTACCAATGTTTTTCCTCGGTATAACGAGGTTTTCCGTACAAGGAATTACGTATCGGTAACGAATTTCCCGTTGTATCAATTTCCCGTCGTTTCAATTTTACACGTTCATCGGTATTTACACGTCGCTCGCACAAGTGCGCCAAGTCATCGACACTCCCCACGCGTAATAACCGCGACCCTCTTCGTTAATCCTCTTCCGACCAGACTTTTTTCATCCCCCTTCCTTTTTCTTCCGTCGCGAGAAAACTTACGAGAGCCGCTCTTGTTCCACGAATCAAACGTTACCGTTACGCGATACAATCACGGCAATAACAGCCCCTCAAATATTTTCCTGCGTCATTTACTACACTTTTAAACGAACGTTCGAACGAAGCGTTCGATCGCGCGCCAGCGACGGACCCCGATCGTCCCCAAAAACGAAACAATTCCGGAACTGATTACGTAATTTCCCACTCAGTCGCGTCGAACCGATAATTCTCGCCGCGTTCAGACGATTCCCAAGGGAAAACGTATTTTCAAGCGCGGCTTCGCGACGAAAGATCGAGAAACTCGATCCACGAACAACGAGCACGATGTTCGCATTATTTAACGCGTGAATCACTGCCTCTGCGAATTTCCACGAAAAGCGGCGAAACTGTGCCGTTTTCACCCGCGAACTCTCTCCGTCTCTGTCTCCATCGAGGCAAAACACCGATGTTTACGTCTCTCCGCACGCGTCGCAGTAATCGCGGCTTGGAAAACACCGTTCGACGCTGGTGCACGCGAGTCTCACGTGTTCCGTCCAACTCCTCCAACCCCGTAATTCGAATCAGGGACTGCTCTAATTTATCCAAACGGAGGGAAGACGAATAAAATATCCGACGAAAGAAAAAGATGCGAGATTCTCGATAACCTGACGCGGAGATGTGTTAAACAAAGAATACCCTATTCGAGCAAACGTTCGTTAAACAGGAGCAAATATGCCGACAATTTTCTAACTTGTACGAAAAGGTAGTTTGACGATAAAAGTCGCGACAAGATGGTCGATTCGTTAGCGACGGAAGGTTTGGACCAGCATTTTTGCTCGTCGTTCGTTAGATTTCGACGGGAATTGCAACACCGAAGGAATCGCTTGGCAACTAACCTCGCACCTAAAACAAAGATTCATCGAATCCGCGAGGCAAGTTGGCTTGAAAATGTATCGCAAGGTTGCGAAAGCAGCGCGACGCGACGATTCGGTAAAGACACGTGGACGGTTTGCCGGAGAAGGTAAGAGAGTCCCAGAGGTCTCGAGGAAAGCCGTGAAAGGAAGCGACGCGATACCGGAAGGACCGCGGACCAGGCTCGCGGAAGCATCAAGCACGGCAACGTCGAACCGCTGAAAAGCGGGAATGCGGCATATGGCACGGCAAACACCACTCTCGGAAGCGTTACAAGCGTTAAGCTCAGCCAAGAAGCGTGAACCGTTAAAACTAGACCACTTGGACCACTAGACTAGTTCGGCGCTCGCGAAAAAGGGGCAAAGTCGAAAACCACCTGTCCGGAAGGGGCCTGCAGGTAAGTCGAGACATCCGGTTCCACCATGCAGCTCCTCAGCGTATCCGGGATGAACATGAGTAGCTGGGACGTCGGCTGTGGTACAGGCTGAAGCCGGCTTGCACCGCGCTGACGATCCTCCAGCGAGCGCGCGCCCGCGGACAGCGTCGTCCTGACGTTGTGGCGCGTTCGCGATCACCGAGTAACGGCCGTCAGATCCGTCGGATCCGTCGAGCAGCCGATGACTCGACTACGCGATGCACCGGGTGGACCAGGAGTTGGACCAGCGAACCGCAGAGCTTGAGGAGGATTCGCGAGCTCCCTGGAGGTGGGAACGTGTCCTCGAGCTGGTCCAGGCGAGCCTTCGTTTCTGTCTTTGCCGTTTCGCGATCGTCCTCGAAATCCGACGGTCGTCCAAGTCTGGCGAGTACTCGTGGGCCGGTTGGTCGGGTGTCCAACGACCGCCGCGAGGCGTGTTCCTCCCCTGATCGCGCGCGATCGCGCACCTATCGGCGTGGTTGGCGGTACCGCGGTATCGTTCGCTCGGAAAAGTCACCGCGGAACCGGTCGCGTCGCTGACGATGTTGGTGCTGGTGGTCGCGTCGTTGCTGAACCGTCGGCTGTCGGGTGGTGGTGGAACACCGCACCCAGGCACACGCATCCTATCTAACCACGAGCCCACAACTCCTGACTCTCGACTTTAGGCCCTCTCTGTGCTCTCTCGTGGCACGCAAGACGGCTCGCTCGCTCGCACTCTCTTTCCCTCTCTCGCTCTCCCTAACCCCTCTCTCCGGGTTCGCCGTTTTCCCTACCCTTCTCCCTCTGCTCGACGATCCTCTCCCTTCCTTCGCGACCGGCTAACCCTTACGCGCGACTTTCCTTCCCTCTCTTTCCACGACTTCTCCTCGTGCAGCTCTTTCGCAACCCTATTTTTTTCCAGACTCTCCTCGAGCTCGATTCCCCCGTGTTCCTCTCCGATTTCCTCGTTCGGCCACGGAGACGATACGTCTCTTGCCAGCACGTCGACGGACGAGCACGACGACGGACCGCGTCGAGACCACGGACAACCGGGTGTTCCCTCTCGGTTCCTTCTAGCCTTCCCGTTCCCGATCGGGAGACGCCAGGCCCCAGACTACGCCGACTCCGAGCCACCGACGCTGCGTCGGCGTAAAAAGCATCGGCGTCGCGCAAGCTCGCCGGGAGCGCGCCGCGAGGACGCCTCGACGCGATACGCGTCCGGACCTAGAGGGAGAAAGAAAGATAGGATGACACGAGACCAGGCCAGTGGCGTATTGGTATTATCCTATAGGCCAGGGGTGCGCAACTTAAATCGCGGACGCGCGACCATTACTCGCGATTAACCCTACCGATACCAACTCTTTTTTTTTTTTTTTTTTTTTTTTTTCGATACACGGACCATCGGGACTGAAGGATACTCCAAGCTTGGCTACTCGAAATCTATAATGTTTCGCTTCGCGACGATCTTTACGAATATCCACCTAAACTTTAGTAAAGGAAATAAAGTTAAGCGAGTAAAGGAAATTTCTATTCGTTTTTCAGCTCTCGGGAACACGTAGAACGCGTCACTTAGCAAACTCGTGGAATAACAGGAAAATTTCAAGCGGGATAAGTTTACGGAACAAGATGGTACCCCCGCGAAACGGACCGATAAAAGTAATCGAATCTACGTGGAATCCGAGACGAGACTATGAAAACCGAGCTACCCTTCGAAATACGTAAGAGACCGACAAACCTAATCTCGCTATTTAGGACAATTGCAAATAAAGCCAAGCTCTTTCTTTCCGTGGACGTATAGCTATAGAAATGTTCGTTGTCGCGTATCGAAGACGAAGAAGAAAGAGCAACCTACTCCAAAAAGGAAATGAATCGAACGTTAACATCGGAAGATTAGGAACCGCGCTAGATACGCGCAAGGATGAAACGGAAGAAGAGAGGTAGCGCGAGACGAGGGAGAGGTGGAGAGAAGTTAGGAAAACTCTCGCGCTAATCGTAAGCTTCTATTTATCCGGCTCGTTTTCGTCTACCTGCCTCTTCCCTCGCGGGCTATCTACAGCCAGCGTCGCAGCCAGTCCCTCTGCCGTGTATTTTTGGGCGCTCGTTAGGAATTAGCGCTAGCGGACCTCGAAGGTCTCCGCTAGCAACCGAGTTCTCCACCCTTTCCTCCGCCTTCTCGGGGATCAACGAGCCTAAACCTCCCTCCTCCCGTTACGGCCAAACGTTCTCCGAGCCGCGGGTTAGGGGTTCCAAACGACGCACCCCCGCCACGGAAGTTTGTCAACAATCTTCCGGGACGAGGATCACCCTCGAAAATAGCACGGCTGGAACGCGGTAATCTCGAGGTCGCGACCACCGCGAAACGAGATTACCAGCCCCCTTTTAAACCGCCACCCTCCTGGGCTGCGCAGAGCTCGAGGAAGTTCGTAACTGGCCGCGAGACGACCGCGGGCTTAAAACTTTCCGCGGAGAGGATTCCGTTCGGGTGCTTCCATCTACTGTTCTCTCGTTATTCCTCTCTTTCCCGGACCAATTCTTAGCGATTTTACTCTTTCCTACCGTAATTGCTACGCGACGATTCTAAACACCGAATTATCAGGATCCAGCGATCTTGGATCGACTTGGATGTCTTTCAATTACCCACTGGAAGAGTCTCTCTCGTAACACCAGGCGTGTCGGAACGAATCGTCGATTTTCGAAAAAGCCCGAGGTAAGAGAATCACTGTCACCAACAACTGCACAATGACACGGGTAAACTGATCGAAACGCGCGTGGACATCGCGACGATGCCTCGAGGCTGGAAAACTCGCGGACTGCCGTTGGTGAACGGCATCGCCGTGCGACTGGCCTCTGTCGGGGCACCCTACCCCGTGGAAAGAGGAGTCACCGCGAACGTGACGGATTCCGTGATTCCAAGTGGCCTTTGTGCTTTGCATGGCGCGTATGCAGACGCAGACGCCCGGAACGGCTTGCGAAGAAACGCGACAACTTTGCGTTGCGAGAACTGAACCGGTATCGGTGTGTTTCTACGCTAAAAGATACGTAACTTTTGAAATATGACTAGAATGCTAGAATAAAAGAAAAACATGCAACTTATCGCCGGAAAGAAGCAAAGGAATTCCGAGAGTACAACGGATACGTCTTGACGATGCTTCTTCTCGTTTATTTATATTTACATTAGTATTAAATCGTACGGTTACAATGATTCGTAAGATAAATAGAATTTTATAAATGCAAAAGGAATTGCACGCTTTTCGCATACACCACCGACTCATTCCCACGGTTCGTTCGAAAAGACGCTTTTCGAGAAAGCAAATGTCAATCTTCGACCGCCTAAACAGGAAAACACGTACAAGAATAAAAGATACGTGACCACGACCTATCTATCGAAACTGGAAACCAGAACAATCGCGGCGTTCTCCTCGAGTTCTAACACGACTCTCGCTGGAAATTAGTGAAAATTCGTTAACGCGTGATACTTTGTTCGTTATAAATATACGATACGGCGATAAAGATATAACTTTCCTCGTAATTACAATAAAATGTACCTCCTAGCTCCTTAGCGTTATCGTAACGATCGAGATAAGTGTAATAACAGTCCCTCGATCGCTTTGCTATGCTAAATAGTGTTTTGGCAGTTGTTCGACAAATTACGGTATCCAGTCACGGTGGACGTCAGTTGCTTTTATAATTACTAGTGTCAACGATGCTCGATATAACCGATAACTTCGCGATTAGGAATGACTCTTAAAAATTCCCTGGTATCCGACGAAATAAACTTTCCTATCGTGCTACATTTTCGTTCCCATTGTGCTACACTTATTTGTAAAAGTACGCGATGTTACCGTTAAATTATAAGTGTATCGTTCAACGGATCACCCAAGTACCTTGGTAAAAAGAAGGTCCGCTCGTGAAAAGATCACTCAAACGTCAGTCTGTGTATCTACGGTTTACGAACAACTTCGTCGTTGGTGAGTTGCCATAAAAATGTACGCTATGGACTGATTATGCAAAAATTCATAAAACGACTACGAGATTGAAAAAGTCTAAACTCGAAAGGCCTACCTGATTCCTCCTACGAAACAACTATCCTCGTCGCTTGTAAAGTTTGTAAAGTAGTTTTCGCAATTTCGTCGTGTTCGATATTTATATCCCAGATTTAAAGAACATTAAAATTAGTTTTAGAACGACGCTTTTTGAACAGATGCCAGTTCACCGTTTCGTTTCCTTCTTTGAAAGAAAGAAATACACTCTCTTCGATGCGATCTTTTCCTACCATTCGCGATTACGCATTCGATTAATATACCGTTTTGTACTTACATGTACGTCAGACTTGTTATTCGTTACACAGCTGGAGATAACGTCGATCGATCGAGAAAGTTATTTAACGGATTTTGTAATCGGAGAACAACAGGGATTGTTATTCGGATAAAGGGCTGCTTAGAGTAATTTAGGAAGATATCCTAAAAGTATTTCTAACTGTTATTAACCAGCGTAGTTTACGAGCATTGTTACTTTTAGTGACCTGGAATTTGCAATTATTGCTATGTTCGTAACACACCATGTCCCAGGAATTAAAACTGAAAACAATAATATCGTTAAACGAGCGATATCACATTTTATTCTTAACCCGTATTATATACTGACCCTTTTTAAGAATTCTTCCGCGCATATGCGAGCTCTAGCGTTCATCGACAATTTCATTTCGCTGATCTCTCTGTCGATCTCTTCCATGAAATGAATGATAAAGTCTACGATTTTGTGTTTGTACATTTGTTCTACGTGGATGTTTGTGATTAAAAAACTAATGTCGTAACCCTATGAAACGAACCCAATGTTATCGAACCTGTTTGCACGAATCTCTTCGTTAATACTCTGCAAATTTAAACGACAGTTACCTCTATCGGCTTCCTCCTAAGAATAACAAAGTGTTCCGCTCTCATTGTCATGAATCTTGTGAAATTATGACACAGAATCTTTTCTAAATCGTCTGCTTGTTTCACAGCGATGCTTATTCTCATACTGTTTATACTGGACTCGATCAGCACCTTCTCCTTGTCGTTTCTACTTATCAATATCGGAGTAAGAAGGAGCTCCTTACTCGCTCTAACTTCGACTTCGGGTTTATTGTGCTTCTCGACGATTTGAGATGAAAAATTTTCAAGACACATAGCGGCGGTGAGAGTTCGCCTCACTGCTGTCAGATAAGGCTTCAACGTTCCCGACTGTAAAAAGATACGAATTAACAGTTACGACGATATTTCGATAATTCGTGTACAAGCGCTTTATTTTTATCTTTGACACGACGAATAAATTCCAAATTTCGAACCAAATTTCGTTACGCCGACATTCTGTCTAACCAATGAGAAAATCTATCGGTTCGTGAAATACAAATCATCATAACCTATATCTCGCGAACCGAGATTATTGTGCTTACCATCTTGTAAAGAAGCTACGAAAATCTCGCGTCCCGTCTGAAATCTATCAGTGTCGTACACCCTCCGACGGTTCACTTTTTCTATAAAAGATTCACGGAAACACGTGAAAGATGACACATTACGTTCTATACATATCAAGGGGGGTTGGGTTCGGCCGGTTTGACTTCAACAGCGCGGGGCGTGTTCCTAAGTTCACTGATAACGAGGACACACTCGTATCTCTCTACTGTCGCACGAAACTCCGGTAAGAACGTATCCTAAGAAAGAATCATCGCGATATCTTTACGTATACGTTTGCATTCTTGCATTACGCGTAATGAAATGTGTTACACGGATGACGATTGGCAAATTCCGTTATATGCTAACGATGAAAAATCCGTGCCATTAATCGTAAGGCTTTATTGTTTCAACTGTGTTACAAATGGTTCCTGTCTTTTATCAACGTTCTCCCAACTGTTCCTCAACGTACTCGAAACGTATGATAAATTCACTAGTAGCAACTAAATGAATACGTGATAATTTTTTGAGTCATTATTGTTCTCATTAAGTTCTATGACTCTTGTAATTTTATATCTACGTCATTGTTCGCTATCAGAATTTTATCTACTGTATTTCGAATTTTGTAATACGTGCGCGACTGACAAATGCAGTCTTGCTCGGTACATTAACGAATCGATACAATAAATAAATAAATATAATTTATTCTGGATTCGATATATCGAAATGAATTACTGTTTCTCTCTTTGAAATGTATTACAATGTAAAACCAAAGTTTATAGTTCCCATTATTACTGCTAGATGACGCCACCAATATCATTGACATCGCCATCTAGCGTTGAAGAGGTCGAACTAATTTTAGGAATTTGGTCAGCGCCTCTATCGGGAAAACGCCCAAGTTTGTCCTCGAATAGTTTCTATTTTCACCACTAGATGGCGCCATTTACACTGTTTTTTTTTACCGACACTAATGGTACATTACCATCATGTAGGTAATTACCATCTAAAAGCGCCATCTAGCGGTGAAAATAGGAACTATTCGAGGACAAACTTGGGCGTTTTCTCGATAGAGGCGCTGACCAAACTCCTAAAATTAGTTCGACCTCTTCAACGCTAGATGGCGAAGGCAATGATAATGGTAGCGTCATCTATCAGTAATAATGAGAACTATCGTTACTATAAACTTGGGCATTTTCACACCGATGGCGCCACTGGTGCTAAATTTCGCTCACTGAGCGGCTTAGTGAGCGGTGGCTTTTCTGGATGGATCAAAATACTGTAAATTTCGTAACGCGATTAAACGTGACAGATTGGATTCATTATGGTTGTTTGTAAATATTATCAACAAGGCAATTGTCGCTATGGACAGTACTGTCAGTTCGAACATATAAATACCTTCGGTAAGATAAGGTACTCGGGCACGTTAATATGTTTTATTTTAATGTATAAAACATTCGTTTCATAGGGGCCAATAATAACAAAGTTGAATCTTACAATGACGACGAATATACGGCGTAAGTATTACAAAATTGTTTTATGGTAATTCTAAGGGGACACAGTTAATTATTTATATTGAAACAAGGGTCGCCGTTGCGAAAGAAGTACTCAGTGCTGAAAGAGGTGGACAATGGTTGCTGTCGTGTTTTGCACCACTTAAACATAGGCCATGCATTCCGGGCATGGAAGATCTTTCACCAGAAGAAGTGCGATGGAAAATGTATCAAGCTCAAAAAAATGGAATGGTGGAACAAGCGGTCTGTATACATAGTCAATGTCCTGTGTTAGGTTGTTATGATCATTCGTTAACGGTTTGGCTATCTGTTCTTCTTTTCAGAAATTGCATTTTCAACAACTATGCCAAGACATGAAAGCTAAACGAGATGCCTTAAAAAATCCTACTCGAGAGACGGTAGCAATGCTGGTGAGATAAAACTTGAAAATTTTTAGTATTTTTTGTAAATTTCCATGACAAAAGTAACTTTCCTTTTATAGAAAGAACTTCAAGGAAATGCTCGAAAAGGTAAATTAACTAAAACTGTAAATATAGTCAAAAAATTATCTAATTTTTTATTTGCAAATTATCAATTAGGACTCCCCAGCAATACCCCATCTACCAATGTTTTTGGGAATAAATCATTCGTGAGCCAAAACAACCCATTTGGCGGAGGTTTTGCTTCGCAAAATACTACATCGATATTTGGAAGAAAAAATAACACTTCCAATCCTGCATTTGGTGGAACTCCATCTTTTGGCACCAGTTTAGGTTGTTTTGGCAGTGTAACCAGTAGTAGTTCAGTGTTTGGCGGAACTACGAATACCGCTGGAGTTACCACCTTCAGTTCAGGACAAAACGCGCAGTCTTTCGGAACGACTGGTTCAATTTTTGGAGCGGGAACTCAGCAATCTGTTTTTGGACAACCTAGCGTATTTGGAGCATCTGGTCAAGTAAACAACGTTTTCGCAAGACCCCAGACATCGCAATCAACGACATCGGCATTCAATACTGGAGCAGCATCCTCTTCGTCAATATTTAGCAGCGGCTCTGCCCCTCAGTCTAACGCGTCTCCATTTGGTGGAGCCAAAACGACTACCGCTAATCCATTCGGTGCTACCTCGACGTTACAGACTGCGAACCCTCTCTTTGGAACGACACCGTCAACGGGATCATTCAGTTCTGGAATATTTTCCCAACCAAAAACGGTACCTGCTTTTGGAGGAGCACCTGTTTTCGGTAGCGGAGCGAACTTTGGAAACGCACCTGCGCCATTGTTCAGCGAACAACCAACGTTCGGCGGTTCTAGCAATATCTTCGGCGGACCCAGTACTACGACACCGACCTTCAGCTCCGCTGCTCAATCCGGAAATGCTTTCGGTGCCCCTACATCTACACCTGCCGTGAATTTATTTGGAAGTGCTCAAAACCCTCCGCCTGCTATATCTACATCTAACGCATCTCCGTTCAGTACAACCACCCCCACGATCAACAGTCCTTTCGGAACAGGCACGCCTACGACCAGCAGCCCTTTCGGTGCAGCCACGCCTACGACCAGCAGTCCTTTCGGTGTAGCCACGTCTACGACCAGCAGTCCTTTCGCCACCGCAACATCACATTTTGAACCTACCAGTTCAACTGCCGCTGGTCCCTTTTCAAGACCCACGTTTGGCATGACCACGGGAACTACTGGGGATACTTTTGGTACTACCGTCACATCTTCCACCGCTCCATTCAGCACCGCTAATACCGGAATCCCGTTTGGCACTCCTAGTAACGCGGCTCCACTTTTTACGACGTCTACGTTCGGTGATTTGAAGAGTTCACCGTTCGCTACCACGAACACTACAGTCACGACTACAAACACAAATCCGTTTGCACCAAGGACACAACAAACCTCTTTACCGTTTGGCAATTTCGTTCAAAACGATCCAGCTAATACGGTTACAGTGTCTACGGCCGGTCCGTTTGGAGCTACGATGACAACGGCTGTTATCGACGATAGCGTATACTCGATGGAAGGTCAATTAACGGATGATGAGAAGCAAATGTATTTAGCAGAGAAATTTATCTTTGGCAAGATTCCGTTGAAGCCACCTACTAAAGACATAAGGTAACTTAACGTTATGATCGGTCAGTGGAACATATATGTGCTGTGATACTTATTTCCTATGAATGTACTACCCAAGTTCGCAACATTGTAATAATAACAAATAATATATTTACCGTCAGTGCAGTTCAATTTTCTATAGAACTTCGTAAAATGTTCTTTTTATCGAACGAATGCAATGAGAACCACCAGAAACATTCTAATAATATAACAAAATATGTAATAAAAATCAAGATTCGTGTTACAACAGCGTACTGTAGATTCGTTCCTCACGCTCCATTCTATTATGTGTCGCAAAATCAAATATATCAAATATGTATATATATCAATCTCTTTTAATTTAATCAATTACATAGTTATTTACATATGTACAGTAGTCAATTGGTCGAAAACACATTTGACCCTTATTCGTATTTACCTTATTATACATTCTTGTAATGTATTACTCCGGGAGGAGGAGGTGGAGGAGGAGGAGGAACGCTATTTGCAAATTGACTTCCTTCCGACACCTGAAAACGATATACATGTTTAATTTCAATTAAAACGGAACATTAATTTTTCTGTAAATAAGACGAACCTGTGGCAAATGACAGAGAGGGTTTGTTGGATAATTGGTTCTCTGTACATAAGCTGTAGACTGGTTTGGAGGTTGTGATAAACCGGGTGGTATACCATTCGGTGGTTTATATCCCGTTATCTAACAAATAAGTACGAGAGTTATCTAACGACCTATATTAAGGTTGGAATAGTAAGAAGATTCACATACTTTGTCGTTCATCTCAGGGAATATAGTGCTTAAGTTGAAGTTGGTGAGACTAGTGCCCGAGGGATGATGACTCATGGTCATAGGGTTACTCGAAACGATTCCTCCTCTTGACATGTTTGGATTCATTGGGAAACCAGCCGTTGGTACTGTGGTTACGCCTTGCGCACCAGGTACCGTGGGTGGTGGTGGCAAACCATTCACAGCTTTCGTATATACGTTTGCCTGTGGATGATTTTGATAAAGAGGGCTAGCGTGTGGTGGTGGAGGTGGTGGCAAGAACGTGGCAGAGTGGTGATAATCTTCGAGAGTCGAATTGATGCTAGAAAGAGGAAACTCCAAGTTCTGCATAGTTCCATCTAGTCCTTTCCTTTTTCCTTTCTTCGCATTCGTAGAGTATGTTCTTTTGTCACAATTCTGGTGTTTCGCATAGTGTTGATGATTCTTCGCGTTAGTATTTACATTGGAAGTCGAGGTCGTTACGGTGGACGTGGAGGATGAAGCGGCAGTCGAGGATGTTGCCACATTCGACAGAAGGAAGGCGTTTGCTTCCATATAATCGGTGTTATCGTGTAGCGGCATCATGTAACTGGTGGGAGTGTTCGATATACTAGTTATAAAATTCGAAGTAGGATAGATATTTGTGTTGGAAGAGTACGAGTACGAGTTAAAGTTCTGATTAACCATTTGCCCATAACCGCCTCCTTCGTCTGCATTTGAAAAATAGTTAATCGGCATAACTGTATCAGCAGTAGGCAAACTCGTTTGAAATTTATTCTGGGGATAATTAGTAGTAAATTTTATGGAGGCATGTTTATCTTGATTTGTGTCATGAACACTGCTATTAGTTCCTATCAATGCTTCCGCGGTATAATTGCTTTTACAATTCCTGCTTCTCCAGTGAACATTATTCTGCTGATACTTTTGTTGTTGTTGTTGCTGCTGCTGCTGCTGTTGTTGCTGTTGCTGCTGCTGCTGTTGCTGCTGCTGCTGCTGCTGCTGTTGATACCCCTGTTCCGAGAAGGCATGACCGGAAGATTTTTGTTCTTCGTGCCTCTGATGTAACTGATCGTTACTCGAAGTGTGTTTACGAATATCCATCTGTCGTTTACTGTTTCCTCTAGGACTGGCATTACTTTTTCTTTGATGTTTCCTAGCTTGTTGTTGTTGTTGTTGCTGCTGTTGCTGTTGTTGCTGTTGTTGTTGTTGCTGCTGCTGCTGCTGCTGTTGATGCTGATGAGCATGGTGATGATGATGGTGTTGCTGATGGTGTTGTTGATGAGACTTCTCAGCTTTTTCGTGTTCTACCAGTTGACTCACAGAGAGGAACGAAGATCCAGATACCGGGTGCTGAACAGTTTGGTTATTTAACACGGCATGGAAATCACGTCCTGTGACATTTCCTTCTTTATCTTTGGTGGGGTCTTTACTTTGGTCAGATGGAACTCTCGAAGATACCTGACCAAATAAAAAGTTCTGCTTCTCGGATATATTGGTACCTAGGTCTAGATCACCGACTAAAGTTGGAAGACTGGAAGAAACGATATGCTGATCTATACCCTTAACCGGTTGAGTTTGCTCCACGTGTACGCTAGTCTTCGTAGGAGACCAAGGGAACGGTTGTTCCTCTGAATAAAACACCTCTGAAGTTCTCTTTGGTTCGGTTTGCAATGCTGGTAAATTAGAGAAACTATGGCCTGCCACGTCATAATTATTGTAAAACTGATTCGATGTTCCTTGATTGTACGATGGTGTTTGTGTAAACAAATTGTTCTGACAAAATTCGAGTTCCTTGCCAATTGGGGGTAAAATGATGTCGGCAATGTTCGCGTTGTGTTTAATCTCTGGTGTCATCATCCAGTTCACAGGGGCTCTGATGGCATGTTGCTGTTGGTTTCCTTTTGATTTTACGGCACTTTGCTGTTGTCCATGTTTTCCATCGTTGGTGTACGTAACGCTATCGTGTTGATGAGAGGGAATTTGTTCCTGAATCAAAGGCTGATACTTGTTCTGATTCTGCTGCTGTAATTTGTCGGGATACTTGAAATTCGAGCTGGCGTACGTCTCCACAGAGTACTTTATTTGTGTACTAACCTCGGGTAAATCAAAGTTCACTTGAGAGTCGTAAGTGGACATAGGATACACAGGTTTGTCCTGCTTTGTAGGCATGGATTGATGGGTCTTTTGTCCGTGTTGCTGTTGCTGCTGTGACTGCTGATCTATTCCAGAATACTCGTTTTGAATGTACTCAGACTCCATTCCATACTTGGATTTGCTTTTATTTTCGGTACTAAACTTGTAATCGTTGCTGCCAGACGAAGTTTGACTTTGACTTTGCATGCGACTTTGCTTGCCAGATGGAGGAACGTTTGCCTGAATATTTCTTGCTTTCGAGGGATCAACAAAAGGTTGTTTCTGCGGATCCATTCCAGATTTCATCCTCGACTTGTCGATATTAGTCACAGCCGAATTAGTCGAATAAACGTCGTTTGTTAATACATTAGAGAAATTTGCATTTTCCTTGTGCAGGGGAACGTAATTGAAATTATCGCAAATATTTTTCTCCTCTGTGTTGTCCGTTTGAGTTGGTCCTTGCTCAAACTGCACTAAATTGTTATTAGCATTACCGCCAACAGGTGATAAAGTAGTCCAAGATAAAATACTGAAATTGGAAGAGTTGTGAGCAACGGTAGTTGTCGATTTGGCGTGATTATCGGTAACGGTACTCGGCTCGTAGTTAGATGTTGCGACGAAAGATGATGGCTGCTGCGAATACCGTGATACAGGCACGTTTTGAATCAGAGGCTTACTATTTAGAGTATTCGAAGAGTTAGCGTTAATCTTCTTCATGTCTTTGTTAGAATATGAAGTATAATTCTGAGAATTTTCTCGTTTTCCTTGAAATATATTATTAGTATTCAGCACATTTTGTTCAGTTTGTGCGCTCATAGACTCCTTCACTCCATAGGAAAATGTCTCGATAAATGGATCAACGTCTATCTTTTTCGCAGAAGTATAATTTGTGTCGCGTCTGTGATTCTGTGATTCCTGTTGCTTTGATCTCAAAACGTTATTCAACTTTCCATCTTGGTCTACGATAGTATTGGTTGAGGTATCAGAATTCTTATTCATCTTCGGATAACTGCGTTGGAAATGATTCTCGGACAAGTTTGGTATCGAGTCTTTCGAAGAGTAGCTCTGATTTCTGGTAGACGTATTTACGTTACCGGTTCCTGTAGGATAAGATACAGAGTTTTTTCGAGGCAGATTCTTACTCTGATCTACAGAGTAGTCGTTGTGAGAGTTCTGTACATGATGATCCTTTTCGTGCACCGTGTATGGCTGCTGAGTGCTTTGTTGCGTAGTTAGAACATGAGTGTCTTTAGGCTGTGAATCGTAAACAGTTTGCATATTTTGGGAAGAAAGAATAGGAAGAGCTACATCTTTGGGCTGTATAGAATAATCCTGTTGCATATTTTGAGACGAAGTGGGAAGAGTTCTGTCAACGTGATCGCTGTAATTGAGTCGATTGTTGGGTACAATGTTGGAATCGACCAGAGGACCTTTGTCGTGAACTCCGTAAACATCGCGAGAGCTATGAGAATCTTTATCCTTTATTTGAGACGCGTAATCCATCTGCATAGTCTGCAAACGCAAAGAAGTATTCGTAGTAGTCGTCGTATTAGCCAAATGGGAACTGAGAGATGCTTGAGAGACATCGGGTGGTACGTTTTGCATCGATCCAGCAGAAGTGACATCTTGAATTGTACCATTGCTACAAATCGTTGAATTTTGTTGCAAACTATTCAGATTATTATCGACAACTGTCGAGTAGTTGGACAAAAAGTCTTGAGAGGAGGTGTAACGAACACTGGTATCGCAGGTTGATGCTTGAATTGGACAAGTGGTCTGGTCTGATTTATTGGAACTGGAGGCAGTGCCAATATCAGAGGTGATAACATTTTCAGTGGTAGTATTGGTGATCGTGTTTCGAAGACTTGTCGCGAGCTGACTCTGACAATTTTCCCTTGTTTCTGTGTTGGTACTTATCGAAGTGGTAGCCGACACGCTTGCGACAGAGTAGATGGTAGTGTGCGAGAAAGAATTTGAAGAAGCAGGTTTCTCCGCAGAAGGTAACACACTTTGCACAATCTTGTAAGATTCCCTAAGAGGCTCGTCGTTTACGACCTTAGGTAAAGCCTTCGTAGTCAAGTTACACTCCAAGGAAACGATCATCTCCGAGTTCACCGACTCGTTTACAGGATCATTTACATTTTTCTTTTCTTCGCATGTCATCTTCAAACGTTTCTCTGCGATCGAATGAGAAGGGGACGACGTCTTTATCTTGAAACTGTTGGGCTCCATCGCTCCAATCTGTAGAAGCATGGGTGGAGTTTGACTGTGATACTTGAAGTCTTCCTTCATCTCCTCTTCCAGAACCTCGGTTTTACCGTTCAACGAGGATACTAGCGGGAAAGCCATCAGAAACGCCGCGGTAGGAGATATCGACTCAGAATTGTGCGAGCTGGAAGGAACTTGAAGAGAAGCGAATATGTCGTTCGAAAGGTCCGAGTGAAGACCGTCGGTTCTGTTACCAATAGGCACGAAAGAATTCTCTGTGTTGTACGTCAGGGAAGTTTTCGTTATCTCATCTTTCGAAGTCTTACCTAACTTGGATTCGTCTTCGATCATGCCAACTGGAAGCAACACCGATGTTTGCGCTGTGCCATCGGACGTTTGTACTACCGCATTCGCTTCTGGTTTCAACGTTGTCGTGGTATTTGTATCAAGATTTAAAATGATCTTATTACTTTCTAAGTTTGTTGCCCCTTCAACAGCTTCCGATTCTTTGGGCGTCACCTGTAACAGATTCTCGAACTCTGTACCGAGGTTGCACACTTCTTTCATCTTCTTAGATTCTGCGGTGTCTTGGACAGCCTCTTCAACTTCCGTTAAAGATAACTTGGAATTGGTTTTGTTCGTGTCGTTACGTGACTTTTCTAGTGTACTATCTATAGGAATACCGAACTCGGTTTCTTCGGAAACCGATATAACCTCGTTGCCAGATTTCAAATGCTCCTGTGAGAAAGTAACCGGTGACACTGTACCTAAAACCAATGCATCTTGACTTTTCTTAGTTTCCCACTGCACGTTGTCCGATTTTAAGGCATCTTCGGACTTTGAAAAGTCGGAAACGATCTCGCGGTTAGCACTAGTTTCGGTAGATGATTTTTTTTCATTCGACCGATCCACGATACGACCTTCATCTTCTTCATTCGCGACCTCGCCTATCGTCTCTATTACACGTTTTAAATGTACCGATTGCACCTTAACGGTACATTCGCTGTGTTCGTTTGTCTTCCGTTTCTTTTCGGCAGATTCATTTGTAGAGTCGACTTCTATAGCCGACGACCGCTTGAGCGATCCTTTCTGCGCTCCATTTACATTCTCGATGCTTTTTTCACCTTTTCCTTTCTCGTTTCTCTCATCCCCCATCTTTGGGAGCGATTGATTTTTAACATTCTTCGCATGATTCTTATTCGCTTTAGATTTAACCTCGCTATCCTTTTTACTCGTCTGTTCTTTCGATTTCTCTCCTTTTTCTTTGTGAACCGCCGGAATAGGAACTTTATACGTCATCGTAGTTTTTGTGACTTCTTTGCCCTTGGGCAGAATCCCTTTATGACCGCCGATTTTTGTCGCGTTCACTATATTCTTTACGTTTGATGCCCATTTTTGCGAATCGACAACCATATTCGCGTGGATATTTGGAACTGTATTCAACGTGACCTTTTGTACCGTGTTAATTAAAGCCTGATTACAAATGGAGACAACAGAATTCTGTACGCGATTCGTCAAGGGCTGCATAACGATCATTTGACTTTGCTGAGTGTTGCTAAGAATTATAGGATTCGTCGGTTGCTGTTGAGCATTTACAATTATATTCGACGCCATAGGAGTTACCAGAGGCATTAATTTACCACCAGACAGTATAAGAGTATTCGGAGTTAGATTAGTAACAGAATTATTTATGCATGACGTTAAAGACTTTTTCCCGTCTTTCTTTTTCGCCTTTTTCTTGCTTTTTTTTTGAGTTTCCGCTTTCTGTAATACTTGAAGCAGAAAATTATTTGCAGACTGATGTTCTACGGTATCGTAACGTTATTTAAATTTAGTACCTACCATTATTCGTTTTGCCACTCGACGGATCAGCGATGGCTGCATCGGAACCTAATTTAAAGAAAGTAGTAAGCGACGTTACATATTGGAAATGGCGTCGTGCTCGAAAAAGAGTATTTACTCGAATTTGTTTGGCAACATTCCGATTCTTTTGGTCCAGTTTCCGATACGTTCCTCGTTGCATCCGAAATGTCGTCCTTACTATTCGCACGGTTTACACGGTTTTCTTGATTTTCGATCGAACTGTTGACGTCCTTGGAAACATCGCCATTCTGCGTCGACTTTTTGGTAGACGATTGAGAAGAATTTACCGACTTCCTTTTAGAAGGCACTTTAAGGTCCGTGGACTTCTCTCTTCTATTTTCAGAATTTTTTACTGAAAACAAGCATTCTTTGAACATCCAAAAACCTCGTTGTAAATATTCATCGCTTTATCGTACAATTTTCGCTAGCCTTACTTTCTTCTATCTTACTGAAATACTTCTCCGCGTCTCCTACATTAATTTTATTCGACCACTTTAGCGGAGATATTTTTTCAAGGGCTGGTTCCGCGGGTACGGAGATTCCAGCCTCGCGCAACAACGTCGATAGTAACTGCGTGTGAGAGAAAAGCTGAGTTACTAGTTGTTTGAGACGAGCCAATTCTTCCTCTGCGTAGAAGTAAAAATTGAAACGTGAAGAAATGGAATAGAGCGCATCTTACGAACAGTATCTAACAAACATGCTTACTGTGCGCTTCGGAAGCGTGCGCGGAAAAGAACTCTTCCGTGCGACTATGGAGGTCTTTGATGTATTTCGAGGCATGGACCAGGATGTCGACTTTGTTGCGTTTGCGGCCATCCTGATGCGGTGGCAGAAGATCTGCCAACGTTTTGAAGTACGAGTTCATACGTTTTCTTCTGTCTCGCTCCCATGTTTTTGCTTTGCTAAGGTGACACGAAGATCGTTAGGATCAAGGAAAACCGGATAATTGGTTACGTTTGGTGTACGAAGCGCAAACAAAACGAATCGATTTTGTATCGACAAACAGAGAGGTTAGGAAGCTACCAAACAAACGCTTACGTGTTTTCTTTTCGTGGCATAATTTATCCAGTTGGCATCGTTTCGCGTGAAAAACGCGCTGCCAGAAGCGCAGAGGCGTCACTTGTAGCTGACATTACACACGCTCGACAATCCTCGTCGTAACTCTGACATTTCGATCTTTCTGCTCGCCTCGATGGCCTCGATCGCAGAACACACGAAATAAAAACTCTGTCGACCGATAGGGCTCGCGACGCTCGTTCGAACCTGCCCGCCATCTATCGATCTTCCTCGTAAACCTTTTTTACCAACCCAAGCTAACCGAATTGGTTCGAAACTCGAATGGTTGGTAACCCGTAGAATACAGATGCATTCTCATCGATTTGGTATTTTGTTTACGGCAAGCGCCAGCAGATTGTGCAATTTCAGTCGAACGCGGTGCATTCGCTGCATTGGAATAATTGACGAGATGCGTCGCAGAGAATCGTGCACGTAGATCCGATGCGAAATGCGTGCGAATGTGAACGCGAGACCGCTCGAAAGGAAGCAGTCATCGATGCGAACCGTTCACTGCAACTTCCTGAAATTATTTATCGTACGATAAAAGGACCTATCGGATGCTTTATCGAAATCAAACATAGCCGACCGCTGCCAAGTAACATAAAATTTAATAAATATCCGTGCCTCGGTGAATTTATCGGTGGCGCATCCATGAGGGGTGCTCCGAGCATATGCAACCCTCCCGGCTTCCCTGTGTAAACGTAAGCTAATGTTATCGGATTACACCTCAATCACGAAAGTGTTACAGTTAAATTGTTGATCTCTACAATCACTGTATGAAACGAAGAAAAAGTTGTCATAGATGTAAATTTTACGGAGAATCGAAAGGTGTCGGGATGTACTCGTCCCCGTTAGTTATTAGTTGCACCCCCTCGATAAATTTCCGAGCACACCAACGCAGTAGCAACTTTGTCACCGTTCCACGTTATTTATCGCCTCTGCCAAACATAGCTGCGCGACCATTTCCAAGATTTGGAGATCGGCATTCCCGCGTGGAGGAGGATCGAAAATATCCAAGAAGCTGGTCCTCTGGCGTCGCGACATATTTTTTCCGCTTTCGCGGGAACGATTTGGCGTGGCATTTTCGAGCGGTTTCGCGTGCACGCCGTTTGTTTGGCAACGTCACGGGCTACATATTTCACTGTCAGCCTGTTTACAATAAAATTAACTCCTGCTGGTAAGGAACAGAGAAGCTTCGAGGAGATAGCGTCGACGTGCGCGCACACGTCGAGAGAAATACCTGTCTCTTTTATTTTCAAGTAAAGCACTTTTCGTTAACCTGTATCGTATAGAATCCGCGATCCAACGATAGTAACAAAAGCACAGACGCAAACTCTCGTCCGTTGAGAAGATTCGTTTTCGTGTGCAGCGCAATTATTCAACGCTTAATCATCGCGGATATATTTATACGCCGCGGCGCGGCGGCTGTGCGAAAGCCTAGTTTTCAACGGTGCAGCGTAGCGCGTGCGGCACTAATTAATGATTTAAGCAACACGCGGCCAAGTTTTGCGTGTACGCGCTCTCTCACGCATCTACGTTTACGGCCGGCGACTCGGAGCCACGGCCAAAGGAACGCACCGCGCATAATTGTAATCATCCCCGTGAGAATCATTTATGCAATTAGCGGCTGGACTTTCAGGAAGCGTCTTCGAGAAAAACGATGCGCCGTGCCTTTGAGTTTCTCCAACTCGCGATACCGTTCGCTTAAAATGTACCCACTCGAACAACTCTGACATCACTCTGGGTTCCTCGGGTTCGTAGATCAATTTCGAGAGATCCGCGTAGCTTGTACCTAACGGAGTACCTTAATGGAATCCTTCTTTCATCGCGTCCGCGTGCGCAAACAGTGTATCTAATTGCGTCTATAACTCTTCCAACGTCGAGTCGTCGTCGAACGAGGCGTGTACTCCGAGCGGTGTATCCAGAGACAGCAAAAGTTTCGGAGTCTCGTAATCCTTTTTGCGGTATTCGTAAGCGCGGGGTAGGTGTAGGTGGGTCGAAGGAGGGTGACAGAGTTGACGAAACGAGTTTGCTTATCCTAGCATCGTCGACGATACGAAATTTACGGCGCGGCGTCTCGGGGGTACGGGGCGAGACCGTCGGCGTCGCGTCGACGACGCGACGACAAAAGCCGATAAGGGCTAGGTGGTCGGTGACGACAAGAAGAAAAATTCGCGGTGCGGCGCGGCGCGGCACAGGGTGTCTGCAGGATTTCGCGTGGGTGGAGAAAGAACGGAGGAGCGAGCCAGCCGGCACGGGTATTGATTACGAAGGAAAGCCGCACCCTCTGGCACCCTCTGGCACCCTCTGGCCAGACCGTCGCGCAGGGGTTGGCCAGCGCCTACGCCGCGACACCGCATCGAGAGAGAAATCCTGCGCAGTCGTCGCGACGATCTCTGCGTCTGCCCCTCGATATGCGGACGTTCGGACACCGACGATCGATTCCATCGCATCGCACCGAAACCCCCAAAAAATAAATCGCTACCAACAGCCTCGCTGCGGCTTACGCCGTGAACCCTCCGCGAAAAAATCCTGACAGATCTACCGCATAATTGTCCAATCAGCCTGCCTGTTTCCGCCTGTCTTTCTCTACCTATCGCCAGAAACTAGATCGATGGAACGTTTCACTGTTCGGGACAGCAGGGCAAACATTGAGAGCGAAAATAACGATTCCCGGTTTAGAGCAAAAAAAAAATAAAAAGATTGGAAAAACATCGAGTAAGCGATACAAATAATCCCTGTTTCTCCAAGTTCGCTCGAAACTTATCGCGTCGTCCTGTCGTCGCGAAAATGGAGGACAGGCCATGTTTTCGCGATAACGAGTGGAAAGGGAGCTCTATCCCTGTTCGCTGGGGTCGTCGGTCCAATCGGCGTTCTCCCTCTGAGTAGATCGCACGAATGTATCCCTGCGCAGCATCTCCTATGGACCAACCCCTCTACAAAACAAAATGGTGGAATTGTTCGTTCGTCGACGTCTGCGCAAAGTTTGGGATGCATACTCGCGATGGAAGGAAGAAAACGATGGCGAGAAAAAGGTGGCGTTTTCGTTGGTCGGTGGGTGTATATTTTGTCAAGGACATCGGGAATTCTAAAAACGCCAAGGGAAAGCCTAATTGCTCGAAAGTCGAAGCGGGACACTTTCGAGTCGACGACGACGTCCAGAAGCGTTACACCCAATTCATGATCTCACCTGCGTTATCGCCAATGGAGGGCCCGGCCTCTCTTTGCAGGAAGATCTCGCAGTCGAGATACGTCGTTGCGTTAACGCGTTTCAGAAGCCTCGAGCCTCTCCTTTTGCAGTGGCTCCTGCGACTCGCTCGACCGGTAGTGCGGTCGGCGAACAGGCAAATGCCTTCGTTTTCGTTCCTTTTTTCTCGATCCACTTTCATTGCCACGAGATATGAACCTTTCTAAGAAATTAATATCGCCGATACGCCGAGTTACGACTGCCTTGACATCGACCTGCCAGCAATTTCGAAGCCTGGCTTCGAGGGCCCGTTCGATGGACTCGGTACGCGATGCATTCTCCGCGATGGGCCAAACGTTGGAAAGTTGCGTTCGGTGCAACGATAAACTCGTTAGAATGCAATAGAATGCCCGAAGAAACGACAGCGGAAGTGAGAACCCCTCCAGGTGACTAATACCCCGTAGAGTCGAGCAGCCCGAGTTGCCCAGGGAATAGCGTTTAACCTGGCTCTCGCGAGGAACTACCCGAGACCTAACGAATCGATTCGTTAGACGCGGCCGAGAGTAAACAAGCCCGTATACTCGTATACATAATTTCATCGGCGCGTACGGTCTCGCATTAATATTAACGATATCGTTCCTCCTCTACGTACCACGCTTTTATTTCCACCGCTCGTTCCCTTTGTTTCAAAGGAGCGCAAAGGGTGCATCTTAACGCGAGGAACCCGCTTTAACGGTCGATGGAACACTCGAAAGAAACGACGATGTTTATTACGAGCGACGCGGCGCGTTACCAGCGGCGGGAAAACATATACGACTCGAATATAATAAAATTTCATGGTTTTCCGATCGAACGAAAATTAGATTCGAACCGCGGCCGCGATTCGATGCTTCGATAAGTTACGCGACACCTTCTCGAAGGTCGAGAGATTCTCTAAGGAACCGAGCACACAGCTATCTCTGGTTCTCTCTCGGTCCCGTATAGCGTTCAAGGGAACGCACCGAGGCTTTGCGACACCTCAGCGACGCTTGTTCAAACAATTAATCCCGTAGCTAGTTTCCATGTGGGGATTTCATCCAGGGCCAGGTGTACGTGCACGCGGCGCATGCAGTACATCAAGTGGGAAAACGATAGTCTTCTGTTGTCGGAATCGAGTTTTTGCGGAATGCGACGAGTACCCATTACCGGCTCCGTGCATAATAGTTAACATCTATACGCGTCGCAGTCCCGCCAGAGGTACGACGATCGTACGCATACTTTGAGAATAAGTAGAAGACGATGTTTTATTCGTTGCGCGAGAACTATTAGGCTCTTTGGAACAAAGTTGACTCTGCAAGCCGGTACAACGCAAACGATTAGGACGAATAGATGGTAAAGTTGCAATTTACGCTACCAAAAAATATAATTCTGCGGAGAATTAACGCGTTCCAACATTCCACGCGTGCCTTTTGATCGGTACTCGCACGGGTGCATCGAGAGCTTGCGTTTCGCGCCTGCCAAACACACAAATCAATATTCCGAGACAAAGTATCTCGTTACAGGACAACAGGTACTCTCGAGGCTCCTCCACGCGAAGCTTCCGAGCGACTAGGTAGACTTAATCGACCGGTCTCGTCTCTGTAAGTAAGTTTGTCGCGAGTAGCCGGAAGTCGTCGTGAAATTCCCTCGGAATACCGTTCGGTCTGCTTTTTCGATTTTCCTGTCGACGACCTTGCGCCGTGGAACGTTGCTTGGAATCGCGAGAGCGCACAGCTTTATTCCAACGATCGAACTTTTTATTGTCGTTCGTGGTAACAAGACACGTTCTTTCATCCTCGAACCCAGTAATTATTTTGACCAGTGTATTCCGTTTAATGAATCCAACGTTGATCGATAGAAGAGTAAAAAGAAAAAGAAACACCGTGACTCTATGAAAATGTCTACAAGTTATAATTAAGTGGTCGTTTTATTAGCTGGTTGCGGCAAGCGGCTCGTATAACTCAGGCAACTGCTGGAGCGTGACCCGTTTTACATGGTCAACGGACCCGATGCGATCGGTTCGGGAAACGTCCCGACGCGCGACGCAGGACGCGACGTCGTCTCATAGACGAGAAACGTTCGGGACGTTGCGTCGACGCTGGACGAGAGAACGCGACCCTTGATGACGTCACTCTCCTCGTGGCCTCCGTGGACTAATATGGCCAGACCGGTTGGTCCCTCTGGGTCTGCTCGTGTAGGCAGCCCCGCGATCGTTTCTACGGACTGTGCTACAGCTCCTTTCAGAACTATCGACCGACTTTACGATTCCTCGGTGGCCCGAAGACGCGGGGCCCTTCGAACCTGCGAGGACTTCCGAGATCTTTGGTCGCTCGGCGCTCTTCTTTCTTTGCAAAGTAAACCCGTTGAAAGTATCTTGTCGTCGGTGGTAAACGCGATAAAAAAAGAAATCGAATATTAAAGCTTTAAAAATTGAAAGGCCGCCTTGTGCCGCGTACTCGAGCGAACGAGTCTTTCCTCTTTTAGTTTTATTAATTCACGGTTTTATCCAAACGATGCTCTTCGAATCGGCGACACTGATATCTCAGGATGTACCGGACCCATCGACTTGCGCATTTGCATTTTGCGTACATATAAATTAAACGACTCGCTATCGTCTCGGGCAGGATCGGGCATCGATATCCGCGGTACTTTTCTCGGACTCGCGCAAATTGCAAGATTAACGCTGAACGTCGAATGCACGAAACATATTCAACGGCCGTAATTTTTCTAAATGTCGTCCTCGATGGGACGATAGCCTGGCTCGTGCAAATTAAAAAGAAAACCTCGAAGCAGTCGTGAGCTTCGCGGGCAGAAATGTCTGTTTCAATTCGTAAAAATTCACTCTAAATTCGACGAGGTTGATCGTTAGGAACGGGAAGGGAATAGATCGAAGCGTGTTCACCTGACGCTGGACACCGCGACGCAAGGTGACGGCGATCGTTTTCTCGCCAGCTGACTTCAAGGCTGTTCGTTATGCCCAAAGCCTCGTCGCATCCTTCGTAATGACCTACATAGACCGTTTCAAGCCGAACAATGCACGCCTGTAAAACTGCGTAAATCACGCGAATAGACGACAGGGAGGAGGAAACGAGCGCACGTCAGAGAACGGTGATTTGCGATCCCTGCAGTTCGTGGAACGCGTATCGGACTGCAAAGTTTCCTCGAAACGGCTGGAAGGCCGAGGAATTCGAGACGAACATTTTTCAGCGAACAATGGCGAACTTGGTCGACTTCCATAACGATAGAAAAAAGATAGGACCCTACGCGCATCCTTTTTCGCGTTGAAACTTGCGTTCGCGCAAAGGCCGCTTCTCATTCGCGGAGCGTTACACTCAGCCTTACGAGTTTATTCAACGTATTCCTTTCTTACGAAAGTGCGAAACGACGGAGAAAACTGGTGGCATGTTTGGTTACTGTTGCGTCGTTCGTTAGTTGTTAGCCTAGCTCCCCCCGTGGTTGGTTCTTTCCACGTGTTATCAGTCCGTTAATGCTTCCGAGCGAAGAGATAGGGTGTTTACGCGGTGTTTCGCGGCGAACCGTGACACCCCGAGCGCGCTTCGATTGGTAAAGACCCGCCCCGATAACCTCTACGAATCGGCTTTCCGATCCTACGGAATTTCTACTTATGTCTACGTATGTATTTATAAAGCTGATTTATTTATCCGTTTCTTCGCGACGTTAAATCCTTGAATGTATCGAGCCTCGGCTGGTTGCTATGCGAGAAAGACGATCGCGGGGAGACCGACGTATTTCACGGTTGGCGCAGCGCGCGACGAAACTCGGACTCTGCGCTTGGTAACTTCTGCTTTCGCTGGACTTTTATTAATCGTAAAATAAGATGGATCTAGATCCGACTCGTGTCCGTCGAGAACCAAGAGAACCTGGTCGAAGAGTGACTAGAAGGATCGCAACTTTGACCGCGGCGCCAAATTGCGTCGAAATTCGTTCGACCGGATGGAGAGCGGTAACGGAAGCCTGCGAGGATTCTCGAAGGTCCCGAAGGAAATCACCTCTGGTCACCTCCGCGACCAACTTCGTGGCTGGCTAATCGAATGCGAGCCAAGGAAACGTCGCCACGCGGCCACAATGCCGAGCCATTAAATGTGATTTGAAAGTAAGAAGCGTACGACCGCGGCGCGGCGGAAGCAAGTGGCTCGCTGTCGATGAATATGTAGGTTGGCCCTCGACCTCGTGGCTCCATACGCGTACCTTTGCCAGCGGCGACAACGCGGCCCCGTATCGCCGCGCCGCGTCGTTCGATCACCAGATATTTTAGGGAATAACGAATATTTCGTGCCCTCGACGCCTACCCTAAAGCGGACCGTCGCTTGGATATCGTTTGAAAAATCTTCGAGTCGCGACCTTTCGAGCCACCGATCGTTCTCTGTTGGATCTACGTTACCGGAATAATGCGACGAATACGAAACGATGTATTTTCTCTTCGTTTAAAAAGAGCAACAAGAGCAGGAAAACTTGGTGACACCTTGAAAAATGACAAACGTACGTATAGATTGTTTTAGCCAACGAGGCCAGCGTACATTAGCGATGCGAATACGTCGAAACACATCGCGCGATAACTGTTATTTTTCTGGTGCGTTACGAAATAGTAAAATGTCGCGGGTACGCGGTTCTATGCGGCGTAAGCTCGGTATAAACGTAAACTTGGACGAAATGAATAGAAGCAAAAGTTTCGGTCGCGTAAAAAATACCTACGCGTGAGGTTGCTCGTGCATTAAGATTCGTCGATAAGGTGGCTCTCGATTAACCCTTTATCGCGCGTGGCATCGCGTGTACTCGACCAATTCTTCGTCGGTTCTTTCGTTGGCGGAACGAAAATTAAATTCCACCGCACGAGATTCGTCAATTAACGCGAAGATGAAGTTCGCGGAGCATTGTTCGCGACGCGCAGAGAAGCGAGCGAAATTCCGCGTGGCGAATCAGCGATGTTCGTCGGGCTTGGGTCAGGGAATGCGATAAAGCAGTCTCTTTACGACGACTTTAAATCCGAATGCGAATTTCGTCTTTGAATTATGCATACGCCGGGTCAACTTATCGCGTCGATATTTCTCCCAGAGGATAGTTGTAAAGCGCGCTGCGTCGCAAACGCGCTGGCGAACGAGAAAAAATGGCAAAGGACGCAAAATTCGTCCTCGTAGCGTTCCAATTCAACCGGAGAGTCCTTATCGTTCTTGGTCGGAGAGACCGATGCGTTCGAACGAACCGGATGGACCGTTCAACGGAAGCTCGCGCAGGAAAAGAAGATTTTAACGTAATTTTATGCGCATTCCTTCGGCGCGTGTACGCCCACGAAGAATAAGAACCGCGGCGTTCGCGAACGCGACGATGCCAAGCAAAAGCCGCGGAGTTATTTTCAACGCGGGCAAGTTTAAAGGTCGAGTTTCGCAAAGTTTAAACGTTATTAATCGTTCGCGGGAGGTTCGCGCCTCCTGCCTTTATCCCGTTAAAGGACAAAGTAGCTGTCCGAACTCGAACCGTTCGAGTATTTTTCTTGAACTCTTTCGTAGTTGAGATTATTGAAAGCGAAGCTGCAAGGTGCGAGCGCGCGAAGAGGACGGCCAGCTGTCCATGAGAGATTACTTACGGATGCGTACCGCAGATGAGCTAATAATAGAAGAGAATCCGACATCCTCGGTGCGAGCACGTCGCCCAACGACGACACATACACATAACACGCGTCGTTACGTGTTTACGATCGCGTAGCAAAGTTCTCTATCGTAACCTTCGACCCGCTCTTTCAGATTTCTTTCTAACTCGACCGCATGCCGCAGGAGCTTTCGTTGCGCAATATCTTCGTCGTCGTTGTCCCGATAATATCGGCCTTTTCACGGATCCCGAACACGAGCACGGTGATCCATTAGTCGCTCGATCGCGCGGTTCCGGCCAATTAATCGCGCGCTGACTCGGAACGAATTTGTCATTCGGCGAGACGCCTTGCATTTTTTTAAGCTCTCCCTACCGTACATAGCCAAGATTTAGCGGATTCATACGGAACTGTACTCACACTGCACGCTCGCCATCCATGGATCTCGTGAAAATTACTAAATAAAAGGTAAATTCCGCGATAGGTTTCTCTTCCGCCACCGGTATGGCCTAACGACTGCGCGTCGACTCGTTAATTCCTTCGATTGGTCAACGCAAAAGACCGAGGTAGCATCAGGAAGCGATTAGCTCGATTGTTCCGATCAGCGCGTCGTCCTCTACCGGCGATCAGGAAGGCGCCGAACCTTCGTTCCGACGATTATTTAAAGCGAGCGTTTATCGTCGGGCTCGCGCTAACCCGAAGCGTAATTGCAGAGCGTGTCGCGTCGCGTTATTAATCGTTCCGCGAGAAAAACCGCCCGTAATCGCGTGTCCCTACCTGAATGCCTGAACAGCAGGTGCTGGAAAAGAAGGAGCGTTAAAATTCTTCGTTCCGCTTGACGGGAGAGCGCGCGAAACAATGCGTTCCGACCGGTTAGAATGTTGCTCGCCCGGTCAGCGTATTAATAGGCCTAAGTTTTCGCGTTTGCTGCTAGTTGACGATTCGATGGACGACGTGCGAGCGAAACCTGGAATCGGCGGTCGATTCTTAAAGGCACGCTACAAGTTTTTTCCGAGTTTCGATTCATCTTGTTATGCCTGGCGAGCCTGTACGTGGGTGGAAAATTTGGCGTTCGTGATCTTTTGGAGAAAATTTGGCCTACGTGACAAGGCTCTGCCGAATGTTTAATTAGGATGACTAGCTGCTGGACTGTTATCTATCTTGTTTTGCAAAAGAATGTCGAAAATATTTGCTATGAAATCACAATTCCTCAGCGACGGGCTGTAGCGAGGTTTGGAATACAGAGGCTGCGTTAATGCAGGAATCCGGTACTTGGGACGAGTTCACGCTCTACGAAGCAGCATCGTGTTCGGATGCGACACGTGTCGTCGTCGCAAATCGAGAACTGGACCGCGTGCCAACTGCTGTCGCGTTGGACTTTCCACGGCGCTCGTACGACCGATTCCTCTTACGCATTGGAAACTCCGAGTCCGGGGCGTGCATCTCGGACTCTCGACCGTCCTTCGAGTTCCTTCTAGCGTCACGAAACCGCTCCATCTTTCCAACGGTCCCTGTGTCCATCATTTACGTTGTCTTTCGAGATGTGGACAAGTTCGAAAACGGTCGCACGAAACCGGTAATAGAAACGCGTGTTTTCGATGACACGGCGTGCGTCACCTCGGTGGAAAACAAGCGACAGATTTGCCAAAGGTCAGTTGGCGGCTTTGTTTTATCCATGCGGACGTCATTCTGTTTACAATTGGCGAGACCTTCATCGGATGGATAACAGCCTCTATCCAACAGCCTATCTAACAGCCTCTATCCAACTCCGAAAAGGACGTCCCGAGAACGTCTGCGTGCTCCGTTCTAGTCGTGGGTCTCGAGGTTTCCCATGGCGTTATCGCGTCCAAGAATTCACCGTTCCAAACATGGGCCGCGAAGTTGGATGAATCACAGAGGTATCGAGGATGAAGAGGATAAAAATGGGAAAGGAGTCTGGAGTCCGGCGAGTGTCGAGCGTCGAGCAGCGACAACGAACAGAGACGACGACGACGACGACGACGACGGCGACGGCGACGGGACAGGCTTAGAAAGGAATGCAGGGCTGGCGGTGTTGGCGGGGCAGAGTTGCTCGGCGAGTCAGCGACGCCTCGGCTCTCATTTGCAGCAATACTCGCGCCTATGACCGTGGAACACGGTTATAGATATGTACATCGGGGCCACCGCGGGCAACGAGATCACCGGTTTGCTCCCTCTCTTTCTTTCTCGGTCTTTATCCAATCGACTTAATCGGTCGTGGCCATAGGCGTCCCTCCTCGTTGCCGCAAGGTGCGACTTCTAGCGATGGCCATTCAATTTCCTAGCCTCTCGCTCTTCTCGTGTCCAGCAATTTATCCGTACAGGGCGCGACGAACATCTCTCGTTGCATCCGATGAAAATCCTCCTAGGGCTTCGAGCACCGTCCAATGCACCAGCAATTCTAATTTAGATCGGTTACGATTTCGATACATCTTTCTTCGTGTATCTCTAGGCGAGGTATCTCAAGTTTTCAATCCCGGGTAGCGAACGGTGAGTCGCATCTTTTCCTTATCCTTTTCGCGATTTAGAGGAACGTATTTATAGTAACGACTCCGATTTGCAGCGCAAGGATCTCGAGACGCGGAGGTTTCTTTTAATTTGGTAGTCGTCCAATTAAGTCCCGCTAAATAGGAGTCGTTCAGCCTCAGTGGCCGAGAGGATTGAATCAACCGACTGCCATTGAACAAAGTAGCCCGAGGTCATGTTCGCCCCATGATTGCGGCTAAAAGGTTACCATTAAGCGCGTCCAAATTAGACGTTGGGCTTTCTTTTTTCCCCTGGGTCGGCTCTACTAGCAAACTATGCGGATAATTTAATGGTTTATCGTCGCAAATTACCACGGCCGACTCGAGTCCGCTTCCAGAGAGCTGAAATTCTGCGCGGGTAGTTAGTTTTTGTTTCGATTTCCAGCCCTGCAGCGCGGCAAACTTCAGTCGAGCGTTACATGGAAAAGAAATAAAGGATCGAAGCAACGGATTAAAAATAATTTTAATTTAACCGGTTAGTTTTCAAAACTATACACGCACGTACGTACGTGCTCCTTTATTCTTTTTTTATAGAGAAACCACGGGAGAAGCTGAAAATCGCTGAGAATTTTACTTGAAAAAAGCAGATCAATTGGTCGCGAGGTTGTCATTCCTTGCGAATAAAATGGAAGGCGTTCCGTTAGGAGGACTCGTCGGTTACCAGGCCACTTCCGGCTCCAGCCGCTTTATGTCTCGCAGCGACGGTTTTTGCGGCAGTCTCGGCTCCCGTTCCTCTGCATCTGGCCACCGGCGAATTAATGAATCAGCGACAGCCAACCTTGCTCCCCTGCGATCGGTCGCGCTCGTCTTCCTACGCTCGAGTTAGATCTGCGCGACGATTGACCACGATCGCCGATTATCCGTCCGTTCTGATGCAAATTGATCCCCGCGATTTGCCCATTACGTTTCTACCAATCGTGATCGCGATCAGCCTTTATCTAGAAACTGCACCGGAGTGTGGACGCTCCAAATACGAAAACCTTCTTCGCGCGTCTATTTCTGGATAGCCATCGGTGACGAGGAGAGATCGCATCGTCCCGGTTGATTTTACTCAAAGTCCAAAGACTGTCGGGTCTGGGTTAAATCTAAATTAGGTTTCAATTATATTTAGCGGGAGTTCTAACTTGATCGTACGCTTCACTGCAATTAGAAATCGAGAAACCTCGAAGCGTCGAATTTAGACTTGCCTCGAGATTTGTATCGCGTCTGGTTTACGCGTAAATTGGATCAAAGTTAATTTTAATTTCGGGGAGAAAAGGGGCTGCATCGGTCCGCGATTTTCGTTGCGATCGAGAATCGATTAGGATTACCCGTGCGCCATTTCATCTACCAGAAGAAATTCGAGAGACTCCGTCTCCGGTCGCGTCGGACGCGACTATCGCTCTTCCTAGCTGTCATCATTATCGTATTTATTATTATCCACCCGGTTCTACTCGGTTTATCAACGTCGTCCTAGGAAGTAGATATGCCAACAACGATGTCAAGCCAGCCGTGTTCTTCGGGTGAGTTCAACCGATAACAGGAAAGTCTGCTCGTTTCTAATTTCTACGTGGACGACTACGAGCGGCCTCGCCTCGTCCGAACGTTTCGCTTTTTTCCCATTTTATTTTTCCTCGACATCCGTCTTTCTTTTGTCGGTTGAACGTCTCGGTACTGTGGCTGCTATTACCATGTACATATTATACAGGATATAGTTCAGGTAATACTCGACGTACGATCGCTTCGATTTACGACGAGTCGCGCTTACGAGCGTGTCAAAATAAATAAAAGTACCGTAACGTCGTTTTACATTACGGTATCACCGGATACGCTGCCGTTTACGAACTTTGCTCCAAGTATAATACGTAAAATCGCCACCCCGCGTCTAGAAGAAAATGGCTAGACGGAGGAATGGCGAACCTTCCGGCTACCTTAGCTCGGAGGAGCGACGCGCGTCCACGTTTTCCTGGCATCGCGACCATCGTCGTCGTTGAGGCTATTTTTCCATTTCTTTTCATCATCGATCGTCGCTTTTACATTGATAAACCGAGCGGGCAGAGACGTTTACCCTGGCGGGGTCAGTGTCACGCCGTGGGCCCGGAGAGTTCGTTGACTGAATAAGCCGAGCCAGCCTCGGACCAAGGACCGGTTGGTCCACCCTTCGTCCCACCCTGCCCACTGACAGTGCCGGAGCTTTATCCCTTGTAGCCCTAAGTGCACCGACTGCTCGATCCCTCGACTGACTGCTCCTTTCGGCATACCCACGGACCACGAGGTGTGTCTCCTTACCGCGCATACATACCAAACTTTTCTGTATTTTTTCTGGTTGCAATCCTAAGGGTTTTTCATCATCCTAAACATTCTTATTACTACGTGTTCTTCGACCAACTCTTTGACTCGCGTCACGATTATCGCGTGGATACCGCGAGAGGAAAGTTTCGAGACTCCCAAGGATCCAGCTTTCCCGTTTCAGCGCGTAACGATGTCGAAACTTAATTTGCAGTCGGTCCATGTGTAAACACGCGAACGGGTATTCGTGCGAAGAGGGTCTCGTCGGATTCGAGTTCCCCGTGGTCATCGTCGCTCGAGCTTTCTATCTCGTGCACGCGCGCACGCTCGTGCGATCGAGAGCCAAAATCGTGTGCCCCGGTTCCCATGATCCATGAATAATAATTCAGGTTCCGATATTCCCCGTGCAAGTTTCACGCGCGTCGATCCTCCCGTCGGAATCGATCAACGTCATCGAACGTTCCCGCTCCGAAATTCTCGAAAACTGTCGCCAACTGTTTCGATGCAAAGGGAGATGTTCTACTTTAGGATATTCCATCCATCGGGACATTAAATTGATAGCTCCCGGAGGAGGTGCTTCGTCTCTGGCGACGAAGAAAACGATGTGCGATCCTGACTCTACGCGAACTACGTGACGAAAAGAGAACCAGAAACATTTGCATACGTTGCGAATGTACAGGGTTCGCAGTCCAACGATCGGAAAATAATTGCTTCGGAGGATAAAATAAAATCCACGCGAAAAAGTGGCGAGAGGATCGTTTCGAAGGAAGAAACGAGCTCGATGGACGGGAAATTCGCGACGACCGGCGACTAACGGGTTCCGCGGAGCTAAAGAAAAATTGTCGCGGGTCAATAACAAGAAATTCGTTTCGCTCGTCCGAGTTATCGGGCTTCCTGCTGACACTGAGCAGAGCAACGCATGGCTGCGATATAGCTAGGTATGCTCGCTATCGCGGAGCATACCTGTCGTTGCTGCGATACGTTCCTGGCTATAAATAGACGAGAAGATAGCGCGACGATCTTTGCAAATTTTTCGTCGTGCGTTCGTTCGCACTGATTTACGGGACGTTAATGGTCTCGAGGCCGCCATTGCTAAAACGACATTGACCCGAGGAAAAACGTCCGAGCGTAAAAGTCTTCTATGCGATCGAGTCGAGAAGAAGGAAGCGCGCCAGAGTCTCTCTATCCACGCGAATCGAAATGTTCGAATATAATAGGAACGCTATTATAGTTGGCGAGTAAAAATGTTTCCAAGATAAACGGCCGTTCGCAGACCGGTCACGGCGCATGCTTTCCATCGCTTTGGCGCGTTTCTTCTATAAATAGACGCGTCGCGACGCGGACGCGCATCGCGCGATGTTATCCGGCTCGTATCAATGTCCTACGAGTGTCGGTCCGCGAACCGTGCTGGTTGCGTCCTTCTTTGATCGGGAATTTTTGCAACGACATCGATATAGGTCTTTGCAAAAAAAAAAAAAAAAAAAAAAAAATAGCAAACGTAAAAAATGACAACGTTCGCTAGGAACGCGAGATCTCTGCGTGGAATGGTTAAGGTCAGCCAAGAATCGGAATGGACTGGGGTAAGTTCTCGCGAGCAAGGAACGGCTCGAATGCGGACTATGCAAATCAGTCCGCGGTCTGGGGATTACGCGCAGTGTGTACGAACCATAAGGACCGGATCGATAAGTCGCCACCTCGACGTAAGCACACTCGAACGATCGAGCCGCGATGTCGTAAGTGGCGGGAGAATCATCTGCCGTGCCACGCCGCCGTTCCATAAATCGACCGATCTACGAGACAACCCCGAGCCACGAAAATCCCTTACCCAGGCGTCCGAATCTCTGGATTCATTTGTTCGCTCGAGCAGTTTCTCGTTTTCCTCTCACAACGATTCGTCAAGGTCGGGTTCGACCTATTTTCTTACTCGCCTCGTTCGAAAAACCTTGATTTATTTCAACGGGTCGCTACCGAACGCCTAAAAGCTGCCACTGGAAACACTTTGTCTCCAGTTTCCTTCAACGTTTTCTTTCCTTTTCTCGTGAGAAAGTTCTCGAGATTCACAGCCACGGAACATAAATAATTAATGGCCCCTTTTCCGCCAATATTTACGAGCCGGTTGAACGTTTCGAGACCGATAGAACAAATCGGGTTAACTCCGAGAAGGACTCGACCGCGTTAGTCACGCTCTCGGATCGAATTTCCATCGTTTTCCTTTTTCTCTCGTTGGGAGGCGTCCGGGGTTCGTTTTACTTAGGAAAAACGATCGTGCACTCTTCGTCGACGAGTGTTCTTCTTCTTCGAGAAGTCTCGACAGCTCGAAACGCGGAAACCGAGACCAAAGTTCGAACGACTGGAAACCTTGGTCTGGAATGTATTCTAAAATCGATATAACGCTCTCGTCGCGAGCAAGGCTGCCGTGCCCTGCCGGCGCGGCGCGCAACGAGAAACGAGCATGTCAAGTGCAACTGGCAGCTAATTAGCATCGCATCTGTATTTATGGAAAATCAATGTCCCTGGACGGCCAGCTGAAGATACGATCGTCAGGCTTGGACTCTCTCCCCGGTACCCGAGATCCGCGATAAGAGTCCCCGGGCTGAGGCGGACAAGCTGGATCCTTCTGCCTCGGCCATATTGGAACCGACTCGTGCTTTTCGAGTTATTTATCGTCCGCGATCCTGCCCACTCTTCGACGCAGACCGAACAAAAATTGCTACGGAAACGGCCACGGTGTAAATTCTGTATGCCGGTGGCCGGCGATCTCCTCGATTTATCGCATCGATTCCAAGTAAACGCGAGTTACGTATCCAACCGCGAAGAAGACGTGGAAACCGATGTATAGATATCGACGCAAGGAAAAGTCACGCACTTGCATCCGTTTGCTTGGAATGAATTTTACATGGAAATAATTTGATCGCTCGGTCCCCTTCGACGTTCAACGATTTTCCACAAATGCGTTCAAAGATCGGCGTCGATAATTCAATCTTATCTAGATGCTATCCGATCGAGGCTAGCAATCGGTCGCCACGGAGAGCCGATGAACGATAAGAACGTCGCTAATTGGCTGTCGTTGGTTTTAATTACACGTGGACACGTTGCATTATCCGGCCAGCGTAACGGTAACGATCTGATTAACCGGATGAGATGCATCTAATCGTTTTCTCCGTTACCCACGGAAACGTCGGATTACCCACGAATCACTGGCTTCTTTCTTTAACAGGTTATTCCAGTTTCTTGATCGAAAACGAATACTTTCTTTCGTCGAGGAACCGATTATTTCTCTAACGGGCCTAACATCGTACAGACGACAGCGTTACCTACCGAGTAAAATATTTGAAAAAAAGGAAAGGAAAAAATTACCTCTCGAGGTAATTAGCCCGAGACCCTGATGAGACTAGATAACGAGGACTATTAAGACGGTGCGTAAACGCGCGATATCCGCGGTACAGTTGCGAGTCATCGGAAGGACACGAGAGCGACGCGTCCTGGTCTAGAATTTCGGGCAATTCTGGCTAATTACCCCGAAAAGACGTGCCTAGAGGGCCAGGACTGTGCCCATCACCCCTGGTTCCCTCCTCTCGCGGACAGCTGGTTATAAATGGTCGGTCGTGAAAGTTGTGTGCCGTCGGTGTCGCGCGAGACCGTCGGAGGGAACGAGAGGAAACGAGACGATTCGATGAGAGACGAGGGAGCTCCGACAGTTCGTGCACTTCATTACGGTAGGCAAAAAAGCACCGGGACGCTGCTGCGACATCCACTCGAGTCTCGAATCTCCCTGCCACCAACGAATGCTCTCTGCGTTTTCGGTAGCGATGGTCCCCCGATGCGTCCTCCCGCGAGTCCAAGAACAACTCGGCGCGAACCCTAGACGATGGAATTCTAATTCAAGAAGTTTGCGATAATAAGCAAACTTGTAAGTCCTCTACTTATTAGATGAACTGGAAAGTAATGTCGTTTATTTTGCATCAAATTCAGAAACAATTTCGTAATAAATTCCGTTTTTTAATCAATTATATAATCGACCTGGTTAGCGACAGCCTTTTGCCATTTAGTGTAAAAACGTTGAACGCCGGATCGATAAAAATCAATGAGCTAGCGAGCGATAAACAAGTAATTCAAATTGAAAAAACGACATTACTTTTCAGTCCACCTGATACAATCTCGCGTAGATATAGGATTCGTCCTTTTCGTCGAGCAGAATTTCACAGCATCGATAACGTTAACGAATAGAAATTGCGTCTCGAATCCGTCGCTGAACGCTTCGGCTTACGGTTCCTCGATTCGTTCCCTGCGTTTCTCTCACGCCCGGCATCGTACTTCATAAATCATTCCGATGCCTCTCGGTGCCGTATTTCCATATCCATATGCCGGTCCCGACCATCGAACGCTTTTCTTCGAGTAACACCGTCGACCGCGATAAGCGAACGGTTGCGTCGGGGTTGCTTCGCTCGTTACGCGACGTTTATCCACCGAGAAAAAAACGAAAATCGTTTTCTTAAGCGATACGTTCGAGACGTGGAGCACGAGGAAAAAAAATAACGGACGGGAAGGTTGCGTTCGCCTTTTTCGATCGAAAACGATTTCGAAACAGTTTCAGCGAAGATGGTTGCAGAGTCACGCGGCTACGCGCAGCAACGCTCGACGGCATCCGGAGGATCGAGATGCATAAACGATCGCGAACGATTCCGTTGTCTCTGATACATTATGTAACCTTTTTCTAAACGAGAGCTGCTGCAATCGCGAGGCCTTCGATTTCATGAATACCGGAGCCGCGTATCTGCAACGCGTTTCCGAGAATCGAGATCGAGGGTTCGCGTTTCGACGCTGATCCTTCGATGCATCGGTAACTCGGTCGTCCGAGAAGAGGACGAGGATACAAAGGAACGACTCCGAAACATTCTGTTCAAAATAAACGAGAAATCGGTGCGATCTGTCTCGAGTGCCCCGCCCTGTGCACCCGATTCGCGCCTCGTCGAACTTTCAATTTTTACGTTGCGTCGTAGCCATCCTATTTCTCGTAATTGTACGCCGGTCGATAACGGGACTGTTCCCGATCGCGGCTACGGAAATAAATGCCATCGAGCATACGAGATAGACGGTTCTAAACAGTTCTACCGTCTACTTCGAGGCGAGTATCGAACGGCAAACAAGATAGCAGAGAAAGGGAAGGGAATCCGTCGATATTTTCCCACGTCTTGGAGGACTATCGGCCGGTGTTATCTGCGGTCGAGGAAGACGGAAAAACTGTCCGTGCTACAGAGTAGATCATCTGTTGACTCTCGAGGACGACCGATCATCGATCAAGCCCTAAGCTCACGGCCATTATCCTTCTATCTCCTCGGGACCGCTATCCGAACGTCGATGGTATTTGCAAAACGGCTCCGCAAACATAGCCGCGTTCAACCGAACCAACTTCTACTCTCGAGAGTCTCATTGCCCAGGACCGAGCAAGATAGATTTTACAAAGCATTCACGAACTTGAACGGTCGCGAAAAATCGTGTCGCGATCGCAAATAGTGGCGGTTAAACTGTAACGCGCTGGAATCGCTCTATACGCGATGTTAATCTCTCGTGAGAGATTAGTCATCGTTAGTCGACGAAACGTGTTGTTTGTCGTTCGGTTCCACTGGAAACCGCTGACGTTTCCAATTGCAATCGTCGCACTCGTTTCGTCGTCTTTTGTCGGTCGATGAATTCGTCCGAGCAAACAGAAGACACGTGTCCGAATAGAAAATTCGATCCTGTGCGGTTTGTTTGTTCGTCGGATGCTGGATAAGCGGCTTTGGATTACAGCATGCCAAGTAGAAGAATTAATTACACGTTTCACGCCGGGGAAGATCGCTAACGAACAACGATATCTTCTTTCTGGTTGGAATGATCGATAGCTGGCGTTCGTAGAAATATATTCGACGCGATCGTAGTCTTTGTATGTATTAGATCGTCCGTACGATCCGTTCGAAAAGTCGAAAGATGCATTCCAAGAGCGCGTCTACTCGGTTCTTCCAGTAACGTTCGCGTTTCCCCGCTTTTTCGTTGTCCACGGGCTTGATTTACACGAAACAAGTGTCACGGCTGGGTATATTTAGACGTGGCGTCGTCAGGGACCGAATTCGTTGTTCCTCGCAGTGTATCATGCCACAAGAGAAAGCTTCCAAAAGGAACAACACTCCCTCTGTCTCGTTTCCTCCAACGAAATCGTCGCCGAGGGTTAAATCCTCCGACACGCGTCTAATTAAGTCGATTCGCGTGCCATTCGAAGCGTGATAACGTGTATCAACGACGAGAGCCGAACCCACTCGTTTCGATTTCATCGAAATCCTAAACACCGAGCGCAAAGGGCGATCGATTTGACCGGTCGATCGATTTTTTCCAGCCGCAACTGATCGACGAAGAGCAGGTCGGAGCCGAATAGGTCGGAGCCGAATAGATCGTAACGATAGTCGAACGAGCGAGGACAAAAGTTGGATTCATCGGTGATAAATAAATATCGAAAGGAAACCGATTTTTCCGAGATTTCATCGACGACAAGTAGATCGAAAGGGAAAACGTAGTCTCGGAGATCGTTGGCTAGCGGTCGAGGGTTGTTGCCATGCGAGGGGTGGAACTCGCGCAGAAACGACCGCGCCCTGACCATGGTAATTGATTGAGCCGCGCCCTGCGAGGGTGTTAGCGTGCGATAGCGACGAATTCCATGCTTTCCTCGAACTCCTGGACGACACTCGCCAACCAAACTAATTATTGCACGCGCGTATAATTGTTATTATTAATTTAGTCGTTCTCTCGATCCATCGTTGCGCGAAACGTCCTTCTCCAACGCGATAACCACGTTTCGGGTAAAGAAATAGCTTCGCGCCGAGTGTTTACCGTACACAAATGCCAAACGCTTAATCTTTCTTTGCCTAGGGCCTTGCCTGGTTCTATCTATCAAAAACGTGCTAAAAATACCTACGCAAGATCCGGGCAAAACGAGCGACCTCCACGGGAGGATACATTCGAAAAGTTGGTCAGTCAGATCTTGGAATAACGACGAGGGTGCTGACCAAAGCGGTGGTAGCGCAAGATAAAGGAGTGGCGGCGATGATGGCGATATTATAGGTGGATGCGAGGGTGGTGATGGTGGTGGTGGTGGTGGACCGTCACGCCATATAGTGTGATAGTGGCGCATTAAACGGCCAACCCCTGGCTGGCACTGTTGGCCCAACCTACGACCGCGAGCCCTGGAAACAGGAAGTCCTCCAACCGTAAATTAATAAAACGACCGACGAGGTTAGCGACGGATGACCTTCCGTTGGCCCTTAGTCGCTGAAAAGCTCGATCGATGACTTTGCTCTGACGCGAATTTTGTACAATACCGATTAAACTCCTCGTTCCAAACTAACGAATGTCGAGCGTTGACCCGTTCTCGCAACGACATTTCGATTTTAAAAGCTTCGTAATTGCGGGAAAGTCTTCTCGGAGGCGAATAGAATCGGTGTCGACGACGAGTGGACGGTCCCTTACGCAGGTAGACCCTTTCCAGAGAAGATGGAATTCCAAAGGGTCCTCGAAGCCAACGAACAAAAGCCGTGACTTCTGTTCCTGGTTCTTTCGATTTTGTTCCATCGAGGGGTTACAAAATCATCTTACCGCTTCTTGCGATATCGATACGATCCAAATATTTAACGGATCGATCGGAGTTCGAAGCTCGATGGGTTTTCGTTGAATAAACGGTTTCCTCGAGGCGAAGGATACGCGATGTTTTCGACGTCTTCTCACCGGTTTGTTCCGCGCGATCGGTGCGATGACCTCGGGCCCTCGTCGAACAGGGAGATGATACCCTGGCGAGTAATTAAAACTTCGAGGTCGACCACGAGGACGAGTAGGGGCTCGGGCAGACGCCACTCCACGAGCCTCGCGTAGCCCCCGAGCCTGTGGATCTGCGGAAGATCCGGGCCCCGAATACCGAACAGGCTTGGGAGTTGTTTGACCAGCTGCTACGAACCAAGATACCCTCTCCGCGTCCTCCTTTCCTTTTCTCCTTAGCAACGCTTTCCCAATTCGGCTTCCTCGGTCTCGCGCCTCCTCGGTCTTCACCGCTCCAATTTTCCCAGAGTTCAGCTAACAATACGACTTATATTTCTTCTAGTTGCCAATTGGAATGT
Organism: Hylaeus anthracinus; assembly: GCF_026225885.1. Taxonomy (NCBI): domain Eukaryota; kingdom Metazoa; phylum Arthropoda; class Insecta; order Hymenoptera; family Colletidae; genus Hylaeus; species Hylaeus anthracinus. Next base: position 887,181 of record NW_026534333.1, on the reverse strand, counting down.
AGTTTCTCAAGGGTATTAATCTAGTTACGTTTCTAGTTTCAAACGATCCTTGAATCCACGTCTGTTAACGCTATATCATTGCAATCGAAGGAAAGCAATCCTAATTAGATGACCGCTGTTGTACCTACAGAGAGTAGCATATCGTTTCTCTCTACCGAAACGTACGAAAGCTTTTCTTTTCCTAGCTGTCCCCGTTGCCCGGCAGGGTCCAGAAAAATAGTCGTCTGGATACGGCACTGTCGCGAGTCGAACGATCATGGGCCACGGATGGCCGTCAGGTCGTTCCAACAGACCGTTGTAACAGTACCTCACGTGCCACAAGGGATCCCATAACCGGCCGCGTGTAAAAAATCTACTTCGGGCGCGATCGGTCGTTCGAAGATGGTAGCGAGCGATGCGACTAGGCCGTGGCGCGTGCACCTGACCGCGAACCAGAAATCCGTCGCGATCGGTGATTCTTATGGAAATCGATCGGTCCCGTTTACGTGACTCGATCGCGCCCTCCCTTCTTCCCGATATTTTCCTTTTCTCCGAAACGCCGATTACGACCTGTCAGATGGGAGGAAAGAGGGGATCTTTGAAGAAGGATCTTCGAGGATCTCCGAGGACGGAGAACGCCCGTGACGCCCCGAGTCGTTCCGTGTGGTCTCTTCGCATATTCTGGTAATCGTGGCTTCTTCGTTAAATGTACACCGTAAAATATGTATTCTCGAGCGACGTTTACTTTAAGTCGTTCAAATTTATATACCTCGTGTGTTTCCTCGTTTCAGACCTTGTTGGAAATCTATGCAAAAATGTTTGAAAAATAATGATTAATTACACCTCGAAACAAAGAAAATGTAGACTCGGATTGGTTTCGCAATCGATGACCTTAAACCGAGGAGTGCTACCTGCCAGCAGTTATCGTCGTATTTGCGTGGAAATAATCGCGTTATCGTTATTATACGTCCAATGGGCTCTCAATTACTCCCTAAACGGGAAGAGATCGCTTTTCCATCGCTTAAAAAAAAGACGCACGCAACGGCAATTATGAAGCGTTTAACGCGTATTTATCGCGCCGCATCGTTGGAGTATCAGGGGTCCAACAGTCTTACATCTACGTCTCTATCGTACACCGCGGCTGGCAAACACTTGTATTTGATTAGCGGATGTCGCCACGTACGCGGCTAATACGTGCCCCGACAACTGATTCCCCTGTACCGTAAACACCGAGACATCGCGTCGCGCCGATGCTTTCAATTTTAAAGACTCTCTCTCTCTCTCTCTCTCTCTCTCTCTCTCTCGTGTTGCCTTCGATCGACTCCCGAGACGAGAGGAAGAAAAATTCCAGCTCCGGCGTGGCAAGACGAGCCCGCGCGGCGTTTTCGAGATCAGCCTCGAAGATTGGCACGAACGACTTTTGACGTTATCGATACATCTTACGCTTCGCGTGGCCCGTGGCCCTACACGTTCGGCCGCTCTTCTTTTTTTCTTTTTTTTTTTTTCTTTTTTCTTGTGGTGCCACGACCCGATCGTTTCGGTGACGTTAATTAACAGTCTGGCCGTATAAATTTCGGGTGGGCGCGCGCGATCGAGCTCCCGCGAAGCGGAGAAAAGCAGCATCGCGCTCGTACGTGTGCGTTCGGAGTTTGGCGGTCGTGCGAGCGAAAACCACCGCCGGTCGAGGCCCCTGGGATACCAAACGTTGGATCGAATATTAAGACGGATCGCTGGAACAGCGGTAGAAAGAACAGGGCCAACGAGAAACAAGTGCACACGCGATCCAAGCGAGTAGCGACGGCTACCGACTACCCTCTTTCGCGACAGTCCAAGACCAACTTCCTCTCGCTCCTCCAATTCGGATCTTCCTCTTTCTATTTAACCCTTATAGCTTCGAGAACATTATATGGAATATTTTTCAGCGAATGTCAAACAAATCTTGTTAATTTGCAATACGCCAGCTTGCGCTAAAAAATACAGCGCTGCCAATTGGAGAGACAAGGGTTAAATTGAACGGTCGAGAGAAACCTGTAAAAAGAAGGAAACAGAATCTTGTTAATAAAGCTGCAGATATCAAGATATGTATTAGAAAGGTTGCTTTTATATTTACAAACTGTTAAAAAATCCTTACCGTATGGTTCGAAAACTTGGTCCCGATCGAAGCTTCTTCGCGCCCATCGCTACTCGCCAGTTACCGCGCGCGCGCGCGCGCGGTCAATGCCGTATAAAGTCTCGTTCGCGAGGAAGTATTTTGTGCCGACAAATAAAAATAAAAAAAAAAACGGCTCGCAAGATCGCGAATCCCCTTCGTAAATTCGATTCTCAATTTCCGAACGTGTTTTCAGCAAAAGACGCGATTGCCGGTAGTTGTCTCGCGAGATTTTTCGATTAACACCCCGTATTTGGATGGTTTTTATCGCTCTATAAAATAGCCAACGAAGCTCGTAAAAGCGCCCGCAGCAGTTGGAGTTTAACGCATGCCTCGACGAGCTTCGAGCAACTGAAATTTCACGTTGAGGAATATTTTCATTCCATACACGTACGGTATAGTCGATCGATGAAATTGAACCGGAAACTATGCAAAAGCGAGTAAATGACACGGGTAACGAATAGGTAGGTGGATAGGTACTGGAATCGAAAGAGTCTATAAATAGGTCTGAAAAAAAGAAAAATATTTAAAAGACTTAGGTATACTTGGACTGGTGTGTTTGGCTCGTAGGAGCCATTAGGTCGATGCCCGTTGGTTCCACGCATAGATCCGTCCCAGTGCGAGATGGAAACATTGGAAACATGGTTTGGGAAACGCTGGTGTCGAGTAGCAATATTTTGAAAGGCTACTTTTATTTCATCGAGCAGACTCGTGTGAAAGCAACCACCGCGAGAAAGGATGATTCATCGGACGTCGCCCGTTGCAGACGGATCGACCTCTTTCTTGCCTGGACCCGCGCGCACACGCGTTCTCGAGGCTTGCACGCGTGCCCCGCGCGACTCCGCACAGGTATCGCGCAAACCGACGACCTCTTTCTTCGCTACCGCAAAACCGCAACAGCAACCCAATTTCTGTCCCGAAAAGAACCAACGGAACCCGTATCTGCCCTCCACTCGTCCACGTCTACGTATTACCTTCGCTACGGAATATTAGAGATCACCGATTCGATCGGCTCCGGACCTCGAGTAACCGATAAGCAAAACGAAACCGTGCTCGGCCATTAAAAGGAAAGAGTACCACGGGTAATTTAGTCTAGTCGCGTTATAGAATCTCCGGTACTACAATCTTTTCAACACCTTATCGACGATAGTGGAGAAAATCAAAGATAATTCTATTTGTTCGTTTATCGGAATAAAGTAACCGTTGGATAAGAGTTTATTCGCTCGGCGCGGCCAAGTACGGAGCCAAACCTTCTGTTTTGGCGACAGCCCTCGTCGGAGCTCTCCGGAGAAGGCGTGTTCAGCTCCCGAAAAGGAAGAGGAAGCGGCCGCCAGGCTCGATTTCCAACAGACGAAACGACGTTTTTGCAGGAACGACGAGGTCGCTATCGCACGAAAAATCCTTTTCGACGATACGTCCCGGAACGTACAATTAGAGAACATTGTCTGGAGGCTCCGTGGCCGTTGCACATGGCGTTGCATCCAGGGTGCGTGGACGATGCACCAAGGGGCCAACGAGAGGAGAGGAGAGGAGAGGAGAGGAGAGGAGGGGCAACGGAGAACCACGTTTCGCGTTTTTTGTAGCCTGAGACACAGGGTGAAGGGAGACGTCCCAAAGGAACACGTGCGAGCCACATGCGTCCCCGATCCGGGGGTCCTTTACCCTCCAGTGTCTCCTTTTCGTCGCTTCTATTTCTCGTTCTCTAGCGTAGCTACGCGTATACATTCAACGACACCCAACGCGGACTCTGTAATGCTAGCTCGCGTACCGCGAGTACAAGATGCGTCGCGAAAAACTTGCAAACCGTTGAAACGCGAGAAAAAACGAGGATAAGATATTAGAACCAGTCGTAGGAGCGATGGCTGCCTCGTCCGATTACAACCCTCCGATTTCCTTGTCGACGCGAGCACGCTGTTAACCGTGACGAAAAACCGGCGAAACGAGAATCATCGACACGGGAAAAAAAAAAAAAAAAAAAAAGGGTGGTAATCGTCGAGGACGTTGAGAAGAAGAGAACTCGGCGAATGGAAACTCGAGCGTGATACTAAAGTAGCGTTGTTGTTTCGATGGGAGACGCGTGGTAATTTTTAGAAATATATTTTTTATCGTTAAAAGCATAAGACGAACGGACGCGTTCCAATAAATTTTCCGCTCCGAGTCGCGGTTGTCTGTTATTTTCACTTGGTAAACACAATTTGCAACAGGTCTGGCGCCAAGATGGCCCCGGCGAAACGCAATCGAGCCGTGATACCGAGCGTTGCTAGCGCAAAGAGCGGCGAGGAGAAGGCAAGGATCTCTATTAGTTATTGCCAAGCGAGCGAGATATAAATAACGAAGTCGCAATAAACGCGCGAGCCTGCATCGCGCCGAGCCAGCATCGATAATGATGTTGGCTGACAAGTTGCACCGCAGGTTGCACGCTGGTACCTACATAACGTACAAGAGGCAATATTCCAGCCCGGGGGACCGCCGTGACTCCCTTAAGGGGAGTCCACACGATGGGATAACGTCCCGAATAAATCAACCTCTGGTCCAGATTGCGAGCAGTACACTCGAAAATATCATACGTTATTCGACGCTTTCGTTTACATATTCTTAAACAAATTTCGATTCACCAAGTCGGGAAACCGATGATCGTATGACAACTCGGAGTATCGTCTGTCGGAGTCGCCAACGATTGCATCGACGAAGCTTCATCGAACCAAGGACTATGATCGGCTCGTCTATTGCAAAGTCACTTGTTCTACCACTTGTGACGCAACAGCTCTTAGCATCGCAAATTCTAATGCAATCAAACCGCACGAGTACCTGTCTAAGGTGCAATTTTTTTGGTGCTTCCAAGGCCAACGCTCCCCCCCCTCCCCCTTCTTCTTCTTCTTCTTTATCGAGTGGTGTCATGAAAACGTATTCGAACACGCACCTTGACATTTTGCAATAAATTTCCATTCCTTTTCCATTCCACGGGAGTCTTTCCTGAAGCCGGAGGTCTCACGGTCACGAGTGCCCGTCAATTTTGCGAACTCGATAGCGCTTGGTAACTTCGAATCACGAAAAGAAGAGGATCCATAAATCCTGCGACTGGCTGGCTCGAGCGCGTGCAGCAGCAGCTCGCGCGGAAAATGATTTACGAGGAGATTCAACGGAGACCGTTCGGCAACGATGCGCTCTTTTCAGCAATTTGTATTTCGAAAAGATTCATAATGTCGTTTATGGTCTTTCAAGGTTATCCTGAGATACGTATAAATTATAAAGGAGAAGTAAAATGTGGTAACTACCGTCGATTAATATTTCTATTCGAAAATACGTTCGTTTGGCTGAGGAGACGAGAAGCGATTGCGTGGCACGTATCGCGATCTCTCGTGTGGAACGACCCTTAGGCACACGAGCGCGCGACTCTGCGTGTATATAAATTGCTTGGTCGCGCGCGATTCGCCCGATACCGGAGATGACCGCGTAAGAGCTTCGAGCTGGCCCTTTTCCTCTCTCCCGCCCTTCGAAGCCCTCTGTCTAGCCTGTCGGAGAGAACGCTCGTTAAACCGCTCGTGCCTGCCCAACACCTTTGCGACTCCTCAGAAATACCGTAATTTTTGTCTAGCGCCATTAACTCTGTCATTCACGGGCTTGACCGAGATAATTATATAAGACGCGTAACAAACGAGCGTTGCTAACAATGTTGATGTTTTTTCAAAGTCCTCGCCTCGATGGAAAATAAAAAAAATCCTTTTCCATTTCGCGATCCGTAGCTTCTTTGCGGAGCAGATCAAGTCTTTTTATGTGCGAGAGCACTTGCGCGCGGACGCGCGATCAGCCGACGCGGAATACAAATGGCGCGCGCCGAGAATCGCATCGGTAAACTTCAATTGCTCGTATCTAGGTAACCAAGTTCCTAGTTGCAAAATGGCCGACAACATTTCGATTCCTTTTTCACAGGAAGAACGAATCCCGAGAAAAGATCTACGAAAATAGAGCCACGTTGAAATTAAAAGAAACAACCATTCGTCCAAGGCGACGGCAATTACACGTGGAACGTAGAGTGTTTATAGACGATCGTATAACCAAGAAACTCACGAACGCATCTCAAACGATGTACATACATTAACTGTGGAAAAAAAAAAACCAATCGCACGATTATTTATTCAACGTTAGAATCGATCGGCCAGTTCCACTTGTTTCTTGCAAAATTACAAGTAAAAAAAAACTGTTACGCGAGGTAAATTTGAATTTATTATGTACCGAATAGAAAGTATCGAGACTATGTGCTCCATCCATAGCGGCAAACGATATCGCGTTAATTCAGGTTCGAGGAATGATCGTGACAACAAAGACGAATTGTATACGATAGACGTGTCAAGATCGCGGGTTCATCGCTTAAAACGAACCTTCCATGTTTCGCGACGGATCTCGATCGCGCGCGTTGCAAGGTCTTCGACCTGGTTCTATAACGCTGTACAGACTATATAGGTCGGCTGTTCGCGGCTATATACACAGTTTGTCGTAACACCAGAGGAAACACGAGGTGCTAGGAGAGGGATAGTCGCGGAGGAACAACGGCAGGTGCTAATTAAGCGAGCTGTGGCGAGACAAGGTCTGCGCGTGTACGCCCGCGCCGCCGACGATTGGCGTAAATCGAGGCGGGATCGTTACGCTTTTTCTTTAATTAGCAATAATTTATCGCGCGATCTCGCGATAACAGACCTACGGGACCTCCTTCCACCCCCACTCTCCTCCTCGAACCAGCCTACTCGACTCGAAACCGCGCCTCTCCCGCAATTCCGTTTCCATAATCCCGTACCGAATTACATACTTGGACGCAATTTCGGAGACTCCAATGAAACCTATCATTTCTATTTCAATTTTAAAAAGTATATCGCACGAATCACCGCTCGAACGAGCCTACGACGAGTAAGGCCACGTGAATCGAATAGGATTAGGGAAATTTTCAGATCCATCCAGTGTTTTCTTTTTCCAGCCACCTGTTGGACGATTGCACAGCCACGAGGAGCGATCGGTTGCGGCAACGTGACGCGTTTCGTCGCGCGACCCAACCTGCCACGACCGATTTTTACACGAAACGGAGAGCGAAACGTGGGAAATCCTAGCGACCGCCGGAGTTAGTCGCACACGAGCCACAAATATAGGTGTACCTTTCGCGCATCAGAGTCCGATTACGATACGTCTGGTTACGTGGATTTCCCAACGGTCATTGGATTACCAGCCGAGCCTATTTTTTCCATCTAAACGCCTTGATCGTCGCAAGCAAAGCTGAACGCACGCTTATCGATAATCAGTGTGATTACAATGTCTTAACAAGACGGAGCGCGGTCGAAAATATTACCTCGTGAATGGTGCACGCACAGTTGTCGGAATCGAGCAAGATCGACGAGACGATCGTAAAAATCTCCGCGTCGAGTCGAGTCGAGTTCAGGCATACTTCCTTTAATTTTATATTCGCGAGCAACCCACGCGTAACAATCTTGTACTATTTCCCTCGTAAAAGTCTCGCCAAGACGAGCGCGAAGCAACAGCAATAGTCTTGCGACACCGACCACGTAAATTTCATCATAAATCCGTCCCCTACTCGCGAAAAACCTCTTCGATTCGAAATAAACGCTTGCCCGCTCCCAACTTCCACCGTGGAAATAAACTTCGATCCATCGACGACGCTTTACGAAAGTTTCCCGCGTTGCGCAATTCTCGAAAGCGTCTCGCGATCAGAGATCGTACGAACTATAACAATGATTATGTGAAAAGTTTTCTCGCGTTCAGAAGGTAGATTAGATTCGTGAAAATGAAAAGAAGAGAGAAGCAGAACGGTTCGCGATCGAGACAGACGTTCGATTGCAGCTTGCTAATATAATTCTAATAAACTCGTTGGCATAATTGCTCGAAAGACTCGACAAGTTCCGCTTCGACGTGCTCGAGCGATCAGCCAAACCACCGAAACTCGCCTAGACAGCCGCTGTTGCCATCGAGAGAGAAAATTCCCGGAAGAAATCGAGGAGAGGACGGACGATGTGATCGTGGAAGAAACGTAAAGAAAAGCAAACGACACATGTAACGGAACGTGTATCTGTCGTCTGCTATTTCATCCCAGAATACTTGTCTCGTGCTGCCGTTGCAGAATCGAACGCGGAACGTCTGGACGCGGGGAGATTCGAGACAGGGGATGAAACGAACCCAGGGGATCAAAGGAACAGGAAACCGACCAGGAAAAGAAAAGTCGGAGAGCCGTTCAAGAAAGGAACCAAAGAAACGAACAAGGGTGAAAAAGTGCAAGGATCAAGAGACGACGAGGTAGCCTGCGCGAAGTGTCTGCGAGATGAAAAAAAGACAAAAAGAAACGAGGAACGAGAAGGGGCACAAGAAAGGCAAGAAAAAGAAAAGGCGGCGGTTATAAGGGGAAAGGGAGAGAGGTCGAAACACGTGATATAAGCCCGCAGGACGAGGCTCGGCAGGATACGCGCAGCTGCCTCGTTATTTTCAGGACTTTACGCTGGACGAGCTCGGGATTCGATGAGAAACGCCACGGTGGATCCTCCACCGAATTAACCCTCGAAATTAATGAGAATACCTAGGCGGATTTATCGCGCTGGCCTCTTTCGGAACACGAGGACATCGTGGATGATTCGATGCAGAAATAGATCCAAAGGACTCGCTAGGGATCCACTATTCGGTAAAAACTGATTCCTAGTCGACTCCGTGTCCAGAGAATTTCGAGTGTTTCTTTCGTGGGTATTTTTGGGGCGTAGACCCCAGCCCTAACGATACGTTCAAATTTTTCTTTTCGTCGATGTTTCAGGCTATCGGTTTATGGAACTACTGTGGCTCGTACCAAGCTTCGGCGTTATCGCTTACATCCGACGTCGTGGGTGCCTCCGGTTTCAAGAGAAGACACGCGAGTCGTTCTTGAAGACTTTTCTTTGGAAGAAGTAGTCCTTCTCTTTCGTTCGAAGTTTTCCAACGTCGAGGCAAAGTTCGTCACCCGGTATACGGTAGAATATTCGACGCGAAGAGATCGTAACGTGGATCTACGAAAGGGAAGGGGAATAGAGGAGACACGACGAGGGGGGATTAACATTCGTGGCGTGTAATTTAATGTCTACGTCGTGGCATGATGCGCCTCTGCTTGGTCGTTCAGGGACGAGCATGGCACCGAAGGAATGAAATTCAGGGCCGCGTGGTTCTCGTCGAGACATCGAGCTCTCATCGGTACGCAACATTTTTGCCTCCATCGTTCGATATCGTAAAGAAACTCGTTTAAATTAGTTGAAATAAAAATTGAACGAGTACGATATTCAGGATTTCCTGAAAACTCCAACGCGAAATGAGACAGGCACGGGTAGAATCACTTCCCTGTTTGTTTGAAAATTCCTCATCTGTGTACTCAGCCGAGAGACGATAAGCGAGCTTTTACACTATGGAGGTTCACGGTAGTCCGGCAGATAAAAGGGAGATTGCTTACCGTCCGCGCGTGTACGGACACGGTTCGGGACCAGTCCGCTTCGCGCGTTCTTATCTTATCGAGCGCGGTTGGACTCGCGGCTCGGCTCGCGTTCGGTTCGGTTCGGTTCGGTTCGGTTCGGTTCGGTTCGGTTCGGT
>NW_026534333.1:870831-877444 GCF_026225885.1 Hylaeus anthracinus | reverse complement strand
GTTCGGTTCGGTTCGGTTCGGTTCGGTTCGGTTCGGTTCGGTTCGGTATGCCGTTGAATTGCAACGGTAAACAAGTGACGAAGCGGCGGCGCCGAAAACTGTCGAAACAGGTGGCTCTATCTCGAGTATCGCTGCTCCAGGATGATGTACACCACTCATCGCGTCGATACGAGTATTTAGACGCGGATCGAATGTATTTTCAACAAAATAGATAATCTTTACGTTTCTCGTAACGAATAAATTGCCAATTTTATGCGTTTCAAACGTCTGTTAACGCCAAGTATGAATGCAAAACGTACGTAAATAAATATTTCATACGTTAATATTATAATATCGATACTTGGTTTTGCATGAGCTCTCATATTCTGCATATATTTTGCATATGATTTCCGCATTTGCATGCGACATAAATACATAATAGTCGCGGTTTGATAACGAACATAGAGACCGCGTAAAGCTTGTCCGAAAGGTTGGCAATATTTTTCGGAAATATTTTCAAATATTTCCAAATATTTTCAAATATTTTCAAATATTTTTCACTCGACACTCGTATTTTTACGTGTACTCATTCTGGAACTTGTACCGTTCACCAGAAGCCTCTTCCGCGGGAAAAATATTATTGTTTTCCACATTTTTCGGCCTGGTTTATCGCGTACCTGTGCCGATTTATTTGTCTTGCCGATGCACCGCGCGTTTCTTTCTTGCCTCGGGAGTCGCGAAACACGCCACGAAAACTTTTCTGCCATTGAAATAGAATTCCTATAAATTTTGTGCCGCGCCGTTTTTACGACTAGCTCGTCTCGCAAAAACGATGAAAATGAATGAAAAACGCGTCGCACAGGAGACACCATAATATCGTGGATCAAGGTTTACTCTCCGAACGAACATTATGTCATCCTCTGTCGTGGATGATGATAGCGTCCCTCCTCTCGCCTTTGATTATTACACAATCGAGCAATTATTAATGCATTGGGTTAACCAGATGATGGCGCGATGATGTGGGAAGGCGTTCAAGACGAGCCTCGACGCGTCGCTCTGAAATAGGCTCTGGACTTCTGGTTGCTGCATTCGAACAATAAATAATAGAATACCGACATACGCGAATAACGTTCAAAAAGCCGAATATTTAGTTTAATAAAACTATCAGGTGGTCCCAAAAGTTTCTTTTGCTGTATTAATAAGTAATACATGGACGATATTTTATGTTTTATGTTACATTACTAAATTGTGCACCATTCATTTTGCTCCATTACTGTTGTAACATGAATACCTATGAAATTATGGAAAAATTATATAAAAATGTCTATTTATAGAAACACGACCACAAAAAATAATTGAGTGCAACTAGCGAAAGAAACTTTCGGGACAACCTAATATGAGATACGCAAAGGCAACTCGAGATAAGTATCCGGACGAAAATTGAACCAACGGCTGCGTGGCAAGGGAAAAAGAATTTCGGATGCGACCATCCTTTATCCTCGATTAGTATACAATCGCCCTAACGAGACGAACACCGGTCGTTGCTGGTCGCGATAATAACCAAACGACGAAAACCCACGGTTGGATCCGTATGCGCTTGTAAAACGTACGAGGACATTATCAGACTGCCAGCAACGATGAATCTTTCACGAGCATCCGATCGTTGGCAGTAAATTCGACTCGTTATCGATTCGATGCCAGCCGAGGCTTTACATGGACAAAAATTCGAACACACCGATGTAATCTTATCGATTTCAATTACCGATCACTCGCGGATAGGCGCTCGGAAAACAAAGCTTTAGCGATATTTTACGAACAATTCGTGAAACGCTTTAGAGCAAATAGATGGGTATCTATACGATACGATAGTTCTCCAATTAAGGGAGTCTCTTACTCCAAAACGATAAAACGCGACGAGCGAGTAAGAAAATTTGAGAAATTAAACGTAATCATACCAAAAAGAAATTTCCAAAATTTTGTCGACGAATCATTGTTCTCGACACCACGAATGTTTTGTAATCGTAACAACATCGAGCCCACAACAGGTACCACTCGATAGACGCCAGCAATAAAACGCTCGCGCGATCGATCTCTGCACGCGATTACGCAAGGCGCGCGGATTGTATCGGACAACGCGAATTTCCACATTTACGGGGAATTACAGATTCGCCCCCGCGTGACGATATTAATTACAGCGCGCTCCTTGCAATTCTTTATCGCGCGAACACGCGAAACGGAGACTACCGTCTCTTCGTCCAGAGGAAATTCCTTTCGCCTCGAACCCTCGGTGTACTTTTTTCGTCGTTCCTTCCTTTCCCTTCTCGTTCTTTTCCCCGCGACCAAGCACAATACGAGCCATTGACGGATATTGGCTGGTTCCCGGAATGATCGACGCGAGACAACCGGCCCGTTGTTTCGAGAGCCATCGATGCAGGACTTTCTCGAGCGCGTCATCGACGCCGATCTCGCCGGATATCTTTCTAAAACGGCTCTGGCTCTCGGCCAAAGCGTTTCGAGCGAGTCCACCGAGATCGACGGGAATAATCGAGACTCGAAAACCAACGACACCTCTCTCTCTCTCTCTCTCTCTCTCTCGCTCTCCTTCTATTTTCGACCGATTTTCTATAGGCAGAACCGGAGTCGCGTACTAATTACAAAACGAAAATTTATTAAAAATATGAGAAACGCGCGACGAACGCGCGTTTAATCAAAGATGCGACGGTAGGTGGTTTACTGGTATAGAACGCGCAGCATATCTCTCCGTTTCTGCATTATACATGCTTGTCGCGGTTGAACTATGGATCCCCAGTCGTAATCGAATCGTGTAAAGCGCGAGTCGACTATGGCATGTGCTCTTTGCACATCCATATTGCCACAGCTATTTAAGATGCGGATTCGTTGCGCGATTATTTCAATTACTCGTGCTTTTCCTACACCGATGTACTCGCTTGACAAGGACATGCTCCTTCTTTTTATCGCTGGCTCTATGTAAAACGCGCGTATAGACTATCCCTGCCAGTCATGCGCGTTATTACGATCCCGTTCGACCATCGAGAACCGGATTTCTTGTATTTCTTGCCAAACGATCGCTGCGACCGAGGGAATAACTCCCGAGAATTTATTTTAATACGAGCGCCTAGCAACTCGGTGGCAATTTTCTCGTGCCGCTTCGAAAAGTTACAAGCGCTCCCTTTCCTACAAAAATTGACAAACGCTCGCAGTCCGAATTGTATTCGTTCATTCCCTCGATTCGTTTCGCGTTACCCCAAATAAAAGTAACCTGTCGTTGCTTGTGTTGCGGTTCGCATCATAGAGCGCTAGCGGGGTGCGAACGATCACCCCTTGAACGATACCAACGTATGACAAAGTTGTCGCTTTTGGACCAACTTGTACAGTTACTGTTGAAAAACACCTTTCCAACTTTGATTCTATACCAGAACTATAAAATGAGGTAGCATCTTATAGGCCAACAAGTGCTCTTTCGAAGGAGACAATGCGACGATTTAATACGCCCAACGGAGTGGTTGTGGACCTTTCCATCTCGTGTTTAAATATTTGATCGTTAACTTAAACAACGTTATCGCTACCTTCCAACCGTGAATAACGACTGCCGGAACTAATCAAGTAGTTTCATCGTTTACTTACCCGAGTAGGCAACCTGTATTGCTAGTCAAACGAGATAAACTTGAATTTATACATCTTTCGGAGCAACTGGCATGCCAGGGGTAAAAGGGTTTTCCAAGCGAACGAATTTATTTAATCCGTAGCTCCCCAACCACTCGAGGTCGTTCGTTCTGTCAAAGGACCCACGCGATGCTTTACGATCGTAGCACCGTTGACTCGCCTACACGCTCTTTCGCTCCCGGAGCACCATGATCGCGACTAGACGATGCGTTTTCTATCTCCTATTTGCCGCGCGACACCACGTCGCCATACTACGAGCAACGACACCGTGCTCCGAATTAGAATCGCTCGCCAGGCTAGTCGTATAATTTAACGTTGAAAGTACTTCAAATTAATTCATAGGTGTAAACATTTCGAACGCAAACAGCGATATTCGCCGATCCCAACACACGCAAACGCGCACACGCGCAGCTTACATCGCCGTGCATACGCGTGCACTCGACTCGCGTTCGTATCGCACGCACCGCATAATTTCACCAATAGGAAAATATATCAACCACCCATAACTCGCATCACGTGACTTCGGAGCGATATTCTTACAGTCCGCGCGAAGCAGGTCGGTTATTTTTTGCACGGGGAAAAATATCGAGGCTGGTACGCGTACGTGGCAAGAGAAAACGATCGAAAAATTCTCCGCTCTGCTTCGAGCCAGTGGTTTTTAACCTCTGCGAGCTCGCGGTGCCCTGCACGAAACGATTTTCGAATCTTTTCGAGCTACGCAATTTGTGGAGATAAAATCATTGCACGGCTCGTAATCACGAGTAATTATTCCAACGGTCCATCCAGTTTCAAAAGAAAAAGTGTTCCCTTAGAAATGTTAGCGCGCATTTTAAGTTTACCTAAACGTTTCGACCTTTGATTTCACACTTTTTTTTTATTAATTTCTTATTTCCTTATGTTTTTTCGCTACCGGCAAAAAGTAATTACAAGGACAACGCTTGATTTACGATAACGTATCTTATATCCTAAGATACCATAATCTTCATCTCGGAAGCTTTAAGCAGCGACCGTGATTAGTTTTTCTTTCTACTTCTTTCCATCGGTTACTTCGTGAAATTTGAAATTCAAATGTGTGCAGGGCAGAAATCGTTGACACCGTTATGCCATGTACGTACGAGATAACGCCACTTTAGATAAGCCGGCCATTTTGAATAAAAATCAACTATTATAAAAAATGAATGGCTGCGTACCTTGAACGACCATATCATTCTTTAACAATCGACCCGCACGATATAATTTCATCCCGCGTTCTCGGTTCGTTTCCGCGAGAAAAATCACCTGCGTTCGAATCGTATTTTCGGACACACCGTGTTCTTCCGTTACGGAGTCGCAAGTGCGAAAAACCCGCGCGCGTTTTATTTATCGTTCCTGTTCGAAGCCGACATCCTCTCCCACTCCTCCACGGATCACGCGAGCCACGAAAATACTCATCGACCGGCTGGATCTCGAAATTCCAGCGCGCCGAACGAACCGTAGAAAGCACCGGAGATAATATTTAGAGAAACTATCCGTCGAGTCTCTCCTTCGAATCCATCGTGCGCGCAACAATATTTCGCTATTTCGCGGCAAACTTTGAACACTCGATACTCGGAGCATACGGCGCGCCGCTTACGATACAATCGCAACAACGTTTTCGTTGAGAATTCAATTGGTCGAGCAATCGTGCTTTGCGGTTCGCTATTTTGGGTCTTGGCGTTCCGAAGCCCAGCGAAGGTAGCGAGGATTAGCTCGCGATCATTTTTCCCAGCCCAGGTAAACTCGTTGATCTCGGAATCCTGACGACATCTTTACCTGACAGTATTAGAAGGTTCAACTTCAATCTAATGCTGCCGGGTAAGATGTGAACAGATACTCCGTCCGATGTCCTAGCTTTACTCCACAGCCTCGTCGTCCCTCGCCCCTTTTCCTTAACTTTCGTTGTCCACTCGTCTCGGTCTCGCTGATCGTGGCTTGTTCTTTTTTTCTTTCTTTCTTTTTTTTTTTTTTTAAATTTCACTCTCTCTTTCCCTCTCTTTTTCACTGTCTCCTATCCTCGGAGCGCGAACGTTTGTCGCGCCCTGGGTCGTCGTTGAATTTCCTTGCAAGGTGCATCGAGCTTAAAGAAATACATGGCCGTGCAAGAGGGCGGGTATGGGCAGAAAAGAGAGAGAAACAACACATTGGTAATCGCAGAGAAGCGTTTGTACGGTTCTTTGCTCGAACGTGATTAGTCACTTAGGATTGGTCTGTTAGCCAAGGAGAGTGAACGTTTCACGGTACAGGCGGACAAAGGAGACGGCGAAGACAATGAGGATATGACAGCGCGCTTCGGCAATTTCGATTTACCGAACACGCCGATATTCAACGGCTTGGTAATTCGCTAGCTATTCTTTTGCCGATTCGAGCTGACTCGACGACGACGTGCAACGTCGAAAAGGAACTCGACGATAAGGATTTTCGCAGAGTTACGAAGCAAGGATCGGATTGAATCAGGAGCGTACTTTTTGGGAAACAGTCGCAGTTGTTACGCGTGATCTCTCTCCCGTCTACGTTTGATTGCGAGTCCACGTGTAGAGGGCGATCGTTATAAAATTCGAACTGTGCGATAACGATTGCGGCTTTTTTCTCCACGTAGAAACGATCCAAGATGCGCCGAACCAGTTCCTCGTTTCTTTTTTCTTTCGCATAGATTCGTTTGCCAGACCCCATTACCACGGGAGATACCATCGAACGGATAGAAGGCGAACAGGGTGGAGACGAGGGGGTTACCTCCGATGGTGGGAGAGGCAAGCAAGTTTTATGTAATCACCAACCGACTCTGCGGGACTCGGTATTAATACTGGCAATAAATAAACGCCATCAGGGAGACTCGATCCTAAGGCATCTCGCTGTGCTTCGTCTGCCTCTCGCCCCTCTCTCTCTCTCTCTCTCTCTCTCTCTCTCTCTCTCTCTCTCTCTCTCTCTCTCTCTC